>NW_025421712.1:0-181550 GCF_011764305.1 Mustela putorius furo
GCATCTGACTCTTGATTTCAGCTCAGGTTGTTATCTCAGGGTGATGAGATGAAGCCCCTATAGGCTCTGTGCTGGGCAAGGCGGTTGCTTAAGATTCTCTCTTCTTATCCCTTTCCTTCCCACCCCTCACCTCCCATGCTGTCTTTCTCTTAAATAATAGCCAATGCTGGCCTAACTATCTTAGATTCATGTACCTTCTCTCAGCCACATGAACCTATCAATCAATGATCTTTAACTTGAAAAACTTCATGAGACCAAAATTACGTGGTGAGGAAGCATATGAGAAAGCATATTAATTCTGATGACGCATGGAACTGAACAAAACCTATAGATACTTTCCCTTGGACTTCTTAGCCTATCAATACCTACAGTGAGTCACATACAACTCAAGATTATTGTTTTTAGGGGGGGATTGTATACTTCATATAGTCATTACTTTTTGACCTCGTTTCCATCTTTGTTGGAGTGGGAAAACTATGCGTATCATGTTGGGAACAAAACGTTTAATTAACTTTCCTCCTACGTTGACGCCGAGAATACATATAACTTGCACTTGAAACTTTTAGCTAAATTAATGTTCTAAAATTTGTCAAACACGAAATGATCAAGTTTTCTAGATTATTTACTGTATTTTCTACTATATAATATTGTTTCTATCTCTTCTGTATAAAGAAAATGAATGCGTGGGGCTCTTGGGTGGCTCAGTGCGTTTAAAGCCTCTGCCTTCTGCTCAGGTCCATTGATCCCAGAGCCTGGGATAGAGCCCCCACATCAGGCTCTCTCTCAGCAGGGACCCTGCTTCCCTTCCTTTCTCTCTGCCTGCCTCTCTGTCTACTTGTGAGATCTCTGTCTGTCAAATAAAATAAATAAAATCTTAAAAAAAAGAAAATGAATGCTTGTTAACTAAGATGAATGCTTTTACTGAACAAATTAAATATGGCAGTCGCATTTTATATTTATCATGCTTTACATAGTAAACTATAATATTATATCACTGGTCTACAAATAATCTACTCACATAGTCATTTGGAAGCTTTTAGCAAAAGAATTCTTCCTCCTGATTGTATATATAAAAGCCACAGAAATATACAGAAGACTCCTAGTATAAAGTTTAAGTCCAGTTTATCCGTGATGCCTTGAGTAGAACCTGACCTATGTATGTCCTGGAATGCACTAGTTAACTGTTACATGTGATAGGATTATATTTAATATATACAGTTTCATTTAACTTCACAAAGGAGATATAAATTTGAGAATAAAATATTTGATGAATCTATAAAGGTCTATATCTATTTGTAACCAATGTGGTAGAATTAAGATGTTAATTTGAAAAAAAAAAAAATTTTTCACTGAAACACATACACATATTCAATTGTTTTTATATATATAAAACAGCATTATTTATTTATGTAAATAAATGCATTGTCAGTAAAATCCATTTACTTATCAGTCATAAGGGTAATTTTAAGTACTAAGAATAAGAAATATGTGAAAAGATAAGTGTTCAAGAGTGCAGTTGTGTGGTAATTAATACAATATGATAGGCTCATAAAAAGATATATTACTTGAACTTAAAAGCTTCTATAATTAAGCGATGACCACTTGAAATTTGTAATTAGTCTTGCTGCAGTTTTTTCCTTGCACTTACTGCCCTTCCCCAGAAGTTCATTAAGAAATTTCTGTGAATGTCCTTAAGTTTAATCTCATTCATGGATTCCACTGCTGCTCACAAAACAAAGTCAAAAAGAGAGGTAACTCTATGTGGCACTCCATCCACAAGCAATACATTCATAATAATTAAAAAGCTCTCTACTTCATTTGTTACCCATTCAGCTAATAATTTAAATGAGTAACTGATGGGGCCATTTTATCAGCACGTTTAATAGAATGCGACTCAGAAACTTCACAGTGTTATTTTAAAGAAAATGTTCCTGTGTTAAGGTTTTTTATTTTTTTTAATCAACAAAATAATTTTCAGTATTAAAAGCAAATGTCTCCTTTTCCTCCAAGTTTCCTTGCTATGTCCAAGTTATAAATAAATACATTACAATCGTATTTTGAGTAGTAGATAAAAACAAATGTTTTGAAACTGTCTGTGGGTTGAGTGTCTGGGTTAACTTGTATAAATATCTGAACTCAATGTATTTAGACTTTATTAGATGGTTTATTTTAGACTATTTAAAAATACATGCTCAGATAATGACTTAACATTATTTTATTCATTTTAATAAATAAATTATTTTATTTAATTATGTTTAGATATTTTGTTTATTATTTAATGATTTAATATTTAATACTCTAAATTTGAAATATTTTAAATTCTAAAAAATATTTATTTTAATTAAATTGATATATATTTAATATAAATATTTAGTAAATTATTAATCATTATTATAATTATGCAATACATTATGTATTGTGTAATAATTGCATTTTAATAAATAAATAAATGTATTATTTACATTATTTTATTTTATTTTATTTAGTTGTTGACAAAGAGAGGGAGAACGCAAGCAAAGGGAGCTGCAGGCAGAGGGAGAGGGAGAAGTAGGCTCCCAGCTGAGCAGAAAGATCAACCTGGGGTTCCATCTCACGACCCTGGGATCACCACCTGAGTTGAAGGCAGATGCTTAACTGAATGAGCCATCCAGATGCCCAAGGCTTTGTATTCTTAGCTTCTAAATATTGATGCTGCTTCATCTCTGGAGTTAGTAAATTGATGTCGAGAATTCCTATCAAAGAATTGATAGTAGCTGTTAAACAGAAACATGTAATTTAGGGGGAAAAAAAGAACAGAAGGAAGAGAAAGGCCAAAAGTCAAAAGCACGTTAATATAAAATTTAATTAGATAAATTTAATTAGATAAATAAACCTGATATTCCCCTAAAGGGGCCTAATAAAAGAGCTGCAAAGAGCTGATAGGATTAGGAAAATTGTCCACTCCTGGTCATTTCATAATTTTAAACTATTCCTTATTAATAAATAAACTTAGTTCCAGAAACACAACCACATAAGAACATTTCCACCAAGTTTCCTCTAACAGCATTTAAAAATTAGACATTCAAACAATGTAGTTCATTATATGTTGCATCTGTATCTCAAAGTTTAAACACTTTCTGTGACACATTTTCTAACAATTAAAATTAAAAAAAATATATATATATATATATACACCTTATCACTAAATGGAAATATATATATATATATATATATATATATATAAATATATTTATAATATATATATAAATATTTATATATATATATATATATATATATACCTTATCCCTAAATGAAACCTTTCTTTGTTTATTAGCTTAAATAGGTAAATTAGCAACAACAACAATAAACAGCTAGTATTATAGAGGTAGGAACAATTTACCTTTTCATTCATTGCTATTTTCTAAAAATTCCTATTTTATTTTTTTTTCTCAAGTCTGTCATAATAATTTTCTAAATCTCCTGCCTTATTCAAATTTTTTCTTTTAATGGAAATCTCTATTTCATATTTATTTTCTCTTCCTCCACTCTTTGCTCTAATAATTCAATGTATTATTAGATTTTCTGTTTTTCTCTTTATCCAGATATATCTTTTCTTTCTTTCTTTTTTAAATAATTTGATTTTCTGGCATTTTACATCAGTACATGCTTTCTTATGGATGTTAGAAATGTCTGTGGAACTACTAGAAGAATAAACTTTTTACCTTTAAGAAGTTTACAGTCTAGAGTGCCTGGGTGGCTCAGTTGGTTAAGTGTCTTCCTTCAGCTTAGGTCATGATGCCAGGGTACTAGGATCCAGTCCTGCATCAGCTGCCTGCTCAACAAGGAGTCTGGTTCTTCCTCTCCCTCTGCACCTCCCCGCCCACTCTCTCTCTCTCTAATAAATAAATAAATTCTTAAAAAAAAAAGACTGAAATCTGAGACTGAATTACTAAATTCAGTCTTAATATAAGACAGCTAAACAAAGCAATGATCACAACTGGAAAATTTAGTCAGATCATGGTTTTAAACATTTTTTTGGTTGACACAGGACCTCTTTCAGTAAAAACTTTCCCTAAATATCAATTTCGTTTAAGGCAAAAATTTTGACAAGAAATTCAGATCCTTCTCATCATTTTCATATCAATTTAATGTGACATCCTCCAAGTATATAATCAAATATGTAATTATCCTATCTGTTGCCTTGTATATTGCCTGTATCTTTTTCAGACTCAAAGTTCCATTGAGGTAGAGCTTTTTTGTTTTGTTTTTTTTTTTTTATATGCAGAGATTTTTAAAGTGTTTGATATATACAAGATTCTTAATAAGTGTTTGCAAAACCTATGTATTTCAGAAGCCTTAAACATATTAAAATAATGTAGGTGATATTAGTAGTCATATCAAACAATTTGTATGTTTCAGTCATGTAAATAACTACATTTCTCAGAGACAGAGAAACATACAAATGATCTGGGTCCAGTAGGATAATGCTAGCATGTGTTGTGTAAATTCTCTTATATGACCTTATTCTTGCAAGAATTGGTTATGTGGCAGAAAAAAAGGTATCACTATCTTATACTTTATTATTTAAAGAGATTTATGGAAGTTGTTAATTTCTTACACTACCCCTTTGTTTCAGTGGGCCCAATTTCCGTGGTAATGGTGAGAGGAAAGTAGGCAATTTAGGCAGCAGCAAAAATCTCCTACAAGGCACTATAAAATAAGGCTTGTTCTAGATCATGGGTCTGTCCAAAGGGGAATGTTAAAGGGTAGGATGGATGATGGATGCATTGTGGACTTATAACTATAAGATTAATACTGTTATGCCCCAATAATGGGTCTATGATTATAGGAGCGAGACTGATGTAAAGCGAAGGTCAAGCAAAGCTTTATTTCATGCCAAGCATCAAGAATCTAACCGAACGTTCGGGGCCACACCTCTTATGAGAGAAGGCAACCCTTCTCTGTTTCACAGTCTAGCTTTTAAGGGCAAAGGCCATGCAGTCAGGCCTGGCCACGCACAGGTGACCAATGAGATTTTTTAAACACACACAGGAAACTCCACAGTGAGGCTAGGTGACCAATTGAGGTACAATTTACCCTAGTATAGACATTTGACCCAGCCTATTACACCTTGATTAGGATTGGTGCCAAAAAGGTTCCCAAAGGGTGGAGGAGTGGGGCATACTCCTTAGTATCTAGGGAGACAAAATGCAAACACCGCCCCCCCCCCCCCCCCGCTGATTGATGTCTCCACCTGGCCTGACCCACCCTTGTATATGTGCTTTGTTACCTGGAGCTGATTTCCAGGACTTGTTTTTAAGTGAATCCCCTGGGGGAAGGGGAGCAAGGACAGTTTAAGGGTTAACTTCAATGAAAGCCTCTTGCTAAAATATAAAAATATAAAATAGGTCCTTACATTACAACAACTCAGTAGGGAAAGTCCCAGTGTGGTGATAAAAGAAGTGATGTAACTTGCATTGCACATTTTATTTTTAAAACGTGTAAGTTGTATTTTTCCCTGCCATGACATCATACTTTATCTTCATCTCTGTATACTAGTTTAAAACTAGTTAAACAAACTCAACAATTTTTTAAAAAAATATTTTATTTATTTATTTGAGAGCAAAAGCCAGAGAGAGAGAGAGAGAGAGAGAGAGCATGAGCAATATGGGGCTCAATCCCAGGACTCTTGAGATCATGATCTGAGCCAAAGGCAGACACTTAACTGACTGAGCAAATGAGACTCCCACAAACTCAACAATTTTATAAAATTTTATTTGTTGGGGTGCCTGGCTGGATCAGTCAGTAAAACATGTAACTCTTGATCTTGGCGTTGTACATTTGAAATCCACCTTGGGTGTAGAGGTTTTTTAAAAATAAAATCTTTAAAAATTTTTTTTTCATTTTTTTATTTAAGCCATTGTATGGCAGTGTTGATCACTATATTGTACACCTGAAACTAATATTAACCTTATTTTAACTAACTGGAATTTAAATAAAAAACTTTAAAAATAAAATAAAAATAATAATCATAAAAATAAAAAAGAGGAAAATTATTTGGCAGGCAATTTTCTTAATTGCATTATTATTTATTATTATCATAGTCTGTGTGTGTCGGTGGGAAGTGGCTGGTATTACAGTGAGCTCCATATCTGTGTTACACTGAGGTCCATGTCTGTAGTCAGTCTTTTTTTTTTCTTTTAATTTATTTTCAGTGATCCAAAATTCATTGTTTATGCACCACACCCAGTGCTTCATGCAATAAATTCCCTCCTTAATACCCACCACTGGGGGCTCACCCAACCACCTGCCACCCTCCTCTTCAAAACCCTCAGTTTGTTTCTCAGAGTCCACAGTCTCTCATGGTTTGTCTCTCCCTCCGATTTCTCCCAGCACACTTCTCTCCATCTCCCAGTGTCCTCCACGTTATTCCTTATGTATTGAGTCTTATAAAAACTTTTATTTCTTTCCCTATTCTTCTTTGCATATGCTTACCTTAGATGTTAAAATGTTATAAACCTCTCCTGCCTGGTCCATTTTCTCTCTCTGCTCTCATGATTTCTCATGCTCTCCCTGCCAACCCCACATGCCTTACAATATCTGGATATGACTAATCTCTTCCTGAGCTACTTTATTCTACTCTGCCATATGGTTGCCCTTCCCTCTTCTGTACCATAACTTCTATCCCCTGCATTTGTGCTTTAACAATACCTAATTCTTTTCACTACATCTGTATCTTTGAGGTCAATACTCGGTAGTGCAATTGCTGGGTCATAGGCTAGCTCTATTTTACTGGAAAGAAGGGCCATATGCACCCCAGTGTTCGTAGCAGCAATGTCCACAATAGCCATTCTGTTGAAAGAGCCAAGATCCCCTTCAACAGACAAACAGATAAAGAAGATGTGATCTATGGATACAATGGAATATCACTCAGCCATCAGAAAGGATGAAGGAGGAGGAGATTATGCTAAGTGAAATAAGTCAAGCAGAGAAAGTCAATCATCATCATACGGTTTCACTTATTTGTGGAACCTAAGGAATAGCATGGAGGACATTAGGAGAAGGAAAGGAAAAATGAAGTGGGGGAATTGGAGGGGGAAATGAAACATGAAAAACTATGGACCCCAAGAAACAAACTGAGGGTTTTAAAGATGAGAAGGATGTGGGGATGGATGAGCCTGGTGATGGGTATTAAGGAGGGCACATATTGCATGGGGCACTGGGTGTTTTACACAAACAATGAATCATGGAACACTACTTCAAAAACTAATGATATATTGTATGGTAACTAACATAACATAATTTTTAAAAAAAAAAAAAGGAGGGGGACAATACCTAACAGTCTTTGCTAGTTTCTTGTTTACCTCCTTTTAAGAGTAAGCTCATTAGTGGTTTTTTGTTTGTTTGTTTGTTTGTTTTGTCTCAACTAAAAGAATAAAAATAATACACATTATTTTGAAAACTTTTTGAACAGTGTACAAACCTTAGTCAAGTCCACAATGTCTCATCTCTTCTTCCTCCTAACATGGCTAAGTTGAAAAACCCCTTTTATCTGGGAAAAGATCATTCTCCTGCCACCTTGTGTTAGATTTTGGCTTTAGCTTAGATTATCCTTACTTTCCTTTTCTGAAAATAAGTTGAAAATATTAATAGCCTCAGTTTCTTCTTCCAAAATATGACTGCTTCTTTACCAAGCACAAAAGCAACCCATTTTGACCATAGTAAACAGCATGGACCTACTTTTTTGGCTCACTGTTTTAGTGAGACAAGTGGAGTGAAGATGACAAACCATTTCCAAATGTATTAATAATTGGTAGACCATACTTCTAAATCGAAGTTTTGTTGCCATCAAACTATGACCAGACTCGCTATAATTACAGAGGTAAATTCTTTATATTTACTATATTTGAAATTACCATATAATACCAAAATAAAATTATGATTATGTGAAGAGTCTGTAATATTAAGAAGATGACTTTGAAATGATTGCTTATCTAAATGAAATTTCCCATTTTATAATCTTGCATAAGCTTCCATTGTCATTTCCTATTTAAAATCTATTAGAAGGTACTCTTATTCTCCCTTAAGTGGGAAGTCAAATGTGGAACAAATTCATCCCAAAGGAACTGATTCTATATTCCACTGAAGACCAGGTGGCTTCCATGTGGCATTTTGCCTCTTGCATATTGTTCATCGCCTACAACAAATGGGGGTATGCTCTTTAGTAAACTAATTCAACTCAACTAGAGACATTGTCTTCAAGGAATAACATCATAGAGACTAGAATCAGAATCATACTTTTGGGAAAATTGGGCCCAGGTTTTTTTTGTTTTAAGATTTTATTTATTTATTTATTTGACAGAGACCACAAGTAGGCAGAGAGGCAGAGAGAGAGGGGGAAGCAGGCTCCCTGCTGAACAGAGAGCCTGATGCAGAGCTCGATCCCAGGACCCTGAGATCATGGCCTGAGCCGAAGGCAGAGGCTTAACCCACTGAGCCACCCAGGCGCCCCTGGGCCCAGGTTTTGATGGCTTCTTTCCTCAATCTTATAAAACCTATTTGAACTCTACTGGATGCCAGAACTGCTTAAAAATATTTGGTCCCTTGTAATTTTAACCTTCCAGTATTCAATGCACCCGATCCATGTAATATCCTATAGTATTTTTGTCAAATGAAGACTCTCAAAGTGTGTTTCTTGGGAGACACTTTTCAATTGGTTGCTTACATTTCTGCATTTATTATTTCTTCTAGACTATCCTTTGAAGATGGTTGTATTGAATAGACTTGGAAAACAGAAATAGTATCTTTTTTTTAACTTAACCTGTTGTGTTTGCAAATATTATCTGCCTCTGTTTTGATTCTTCTTGTGGGAACTGAGGCTCAGAACTGATATATAACTCCCCCCCCCTACACACACACACACACACACACACACACACACACACACAAAACTGTTAATATTCTGACTACTTCTATTGCTGTGAATAATGAACTATATTATTTCTGAACCATGAGTCTGCATCTTCTATCAACACCCAAGAAACCACGGCAGACTCATACACCAGCTTTCAAATAAGGGAAAAAAATCTCAGATGCTTTATATTTTTTGATAGTGTTACCTACTTCTGAACATATGACTGAACACATATAAAGCTGGAGCCATGACCATTTAGAGCTTCTTCTGTGGAAGAACTATGCATTCACTTGTAAACAAAAGTAGTTTCATCTTTTTTTTTTTTTTTTCCTCCTGGAAACCATTTCCTCTCTCACACTGTTGCTCAAATTGGATGGAGTCTAAGGTCCTTTGAGGAAATTTTTGTTTAATGACTCAAAATAAAATAGGAAGAGTCTAAAGTGCTAAAACTAATTCTAGATAAAAGGTATAAGATCATGCCAGAAAGGATAGTAATTTTATCTAACAACTGCCTGTTCACCCCTTTATTTGTTCATTAACTAATCTCCAAATTCCTGACTAAATCCCTTTTGTAAGCCAGAATGTGAGCTAAAAACTGGGTATTTTAAAAAAGTTTTCATTTGAAATCCAGTTAGTTAACATATATGGTTGTATTAGTTTCATGTGTACAATATAACATATAACACTCAGTGCTCATCATGACAAGTGCTCTAATTAACCCCCATCACTTATTTAATCCATCACTCCTTTCAGATCCTCTCAAGTAACCATCAGTTTGTTCTCCGTAATGAAATATCTGTTTCTTGCTTTGCTTCTCTTTCTATGTCTTATTATTTTCCCTTTTGCTTGTTTGTTTTGTTTCTTTTATTCCATATATGAGTAAAGGTATTTGTCTTTCTCTGACTGACTTATTTCACTTTTAGCATTATACTGTCTAGTTCCATCCATGTTATTGCAAATGGCAAGATTTCGGTCTTTTTTTTATGGCTGAATAATATTCCATTGTATATACATACCACTTATCCTTTATTCATTCATCAATTGATGGATACTTGGGCTCTTTCCATATCTTAGCTTTATAAATAATGCTGCTATAAACATAGGGGTGCTAGCATCCCTTTGAATAAGTTTTCTTATATTCATTGGGTAAATACACACCAACAGGATTGTTTATCACAAAGGACTTCTATTTTTAAATTTTATGGAAATTCCATACTGTTTTCCAATATGGCTGTATCAGTTTGCATCACCACCGACAGTTCACAATTGTTACTTTTTCTTTCTTTTTCTTTTTTTTTAGGATTTTATTCATTTGACAGAGAGAGATAACAAGTAGAGAGAGAGAGGAGGGAGCAGGCTCCATGCCTGGCAGAGAGCCCGATGTGGGACTTGATCCCAGGACCCTGAGATCATGACCTGAGCTGAAGGCAGAGGCTTAACCCACTGAGCCACCCAGGCAGCCCCCACTAGTGTTACTTTTTCACATCCTCTCCAACACCCTTTTTGTTTCTTGTAGTGTTGATTTTAGCCATTCTGACAGGTGTGTGAGGTGGTATCTCTTTCTAGTTTTGCTTTGCAATTTCCTGATGATACATGATGATGGACATCTTTTCATGTATCTACTGAACATTTGAATGTGTTCTTTGGGGAAACACTTGTTCATGTCTTCTATCCATGTTTTTATTGGATTATTTGTTTTTGGATGTTGACTAAAAACTGGATATTAAGTAACACACAAGACAGGTTTCCTTGAGCTTAAATTTTATTTGCATGAGTATCATTAACAGGAAAAAATATGCATATGTGTATGTACAAGTGTGTTTATGTATACATCTATCTATCTATCCTCTATCCCCCTGTCTTCTAATTGTGGTAAATCCTGTAAGGTGGGGAATGGGATAGTCCGAAGAAATATGCTGCTGGATATGTTGGGTAAGCAAATTTAATTGCACTCAGATGCATTGGATATAAGTGAATCACTCAAATGAGTTATTTAATATTATATAGAAACAAATTAAAATTTTATGTAGTTGAAAATAATAGGTAGTTAAAATAATTTTTTGTTGTTTCTTGTTTCTGTGTTTTTTTTTTGTTTATATATACTATGGTGTGAATGTTTATGTCTCCCAAAATCATATTATGAAATCTAACTCTGGAAGTGATAGTATTAAAACATAGGGGCCTTTGGGAGGTGATTAGGTCATAAGTGGGATTACAGTCCTTTTAAAGGAGACCCCAGAGAGTTCTCTTGCTTCATTCATCATGTACATTTACAGTGAGAAGATAGCCATCTATGAGGAAGTGGGCTCTCCCTGGATATGCCCATTCCTTAATCTTGAACTTCTCAGTTCTAGAACTGTGAGAAATAAGTTTTCTTGTTTTCTGTTCTTTATAAGCTATTCAGTCTATATCATGTCCGTTATCGGAGCCTGCATGCAGAAGGACAATATGACCTAAAACGAGAGCAATAAATATAAAGTTTCAGTAAAGTCAGTTGGTACAATGTTTTTTTTTTTTTACTTAGAGAAGACATGCTGCTTCATGTTAAACCTTGATATTCTATGTGTTTCTTGAAGGGCCACTTCTTACTCCTTTGTATGTTTTCCACAAAGTCCAGGATGATGCCTTACATAAAGGTAATATTTTATAAATACTGTTGGAAATATATACTTCTCTAAAATCTTATTTTGCCTACAGATTACTTGGATCCACTTTGCCTTGTGTAGAATATTTGAAATATATTAAGAACAGAATGTCTCTCTAAATAACATTTAGAATCATCTTTAGTTTATGACTCCTGACTCATTTGTTTATGAAGTGATACTTACTGCAAGAACACTGAAGTTTGTAATATAATTTTTGAATTAATCACCAAGCTAGTTTATTATAACTTATGAAAAAAAAATAATTTCTCATGTTGGTTTAATTCTGCTCTTATGTTATGGTCATGGCATTTTCATTAAAATAAAGTAGAAAATAGAAGTAAATAATAAGTGAAAAATAAAAAATAATAAATAAAAATATAAAAGTAAAACTCTTGTGAAATGTTAAACTTTTCTTACTTATTTTGTTTTGCTTTTCCTCTACCATGCTGGCAAAGCTGTATTTTGCAGATAGATACAATTTTCTAGTTGCTAGGTTTGTTACTGTTGCTAAAATTTTCAAAATATAAGAAGTTGAATAGTCATGGATTGTTTACTAAACTCCTTATCTACACATATAAAAATAAAACAATGATGGTGACCTGGGTATTTCTAAAATTGTATTCTGTTTTTCCATATTATGTTTTACAATGTAATTAATAAAGATTCTGCATATAGTAACACCCATCCCCTTCTATCTCATCTGTATGTCCATTACAGAGCATGTATGATTTCTATTCATTGCTATGTTGTGGTGAAGAGATTGTCTGAAGTAGTCCTATATTTATGCAGGTAGATCTTAAGCTACAGTGCTCTTGTTTATTTGCTTGCTCATGATCAGTATGTCTGAAAGATGGTAACTATTGCATCAGGTATGACGATTAAAAAATATTATTGGTGCCTGATACACTGTGATGAAATAGGTAAGTCGATTTATAATTTGTTAATTAAATTAGAAAAGAAATTCCTTTGGATTTGTCCTTTATTAAGAGTTGTTTTTTTTTTTTAAACGAATTCCTTGGGATGGTTTTTGTGTAATATATATCACATGCCTCAACCTTTAAATTTGAATGTAGAAAAGAGTTATCAGAATGAGCCTTTCCTTACACACACACACACGAAAATAGACTCAAAATGGATGAAGGACCTCAATGTGCGAAAGGAATCCATCAAAATCCTTGAGGAGAACACAGGCAGCAACCTCTTCGACCTCAGCCGCAGCAACATCTTCCTAGGAACAACGCCAAAGGCAAGGGAAGCAAGGGCAAAAATGAACTATTGGGATTTCATCAAGATCAAAAGCTTTTGCACAGCAAAGGAAACAGTTAACAAAATCAAAAGACAACTGACAGAATGGGAGAAGATATTTGCAAACGACATATCAGATAAAGGACTAGTGTCCAGAATCTATAAAGAACTTAGCAAACTCAACACCCAAAGAACAAATAATCCAATCGAGAAATGGGCAGAGGTCATGAACAGACATTTCTGCAAAGAAGACATCCAGATGGCCAACAGACACATGAAAAAGTGCTCCATATCACTCGGCATCAGGGAAATACAAATCAAAACCACAATGCGATATCACCTCACACCAGTCAGAATGGCTAAAATCAACAAGTCAGGAAATGACAGATGCTGGTGAGGATGCGGAGAAAGGGGAACCCTCCTACCTACACTTGGTGGGAATGCAAGCTGGTGCAACCTCTCTGGAAAACAGCATGGAGGTTCCTCAAAATGTTGAAAATAGAACTGCCCTATGACCCAGCAATTGCACTATTGGGTATTTACCCTAAAGATACAAACGTAGTGATCCAAAGGGGCACGTGTACCCGAATGTTTATAGCAGCAATGTCCACAATAGCCAAACTATGGAAAGAACCTAGATGTCCATCAACAGATGAATGGATCAAGAAGATGTGGTATATATACACAATGGAATACTATGCAGCCATCAAAAGAAATGAAATCTTGCCATTTGCGACAACATGGATGGAACTAGAGCGTATCATGCTTAGCGAAATAAGTCAAGCAGAGAAAGACAACTATCATATGATCTCCCTGATATGAGGAAGTGGTGATGCAACATGGGGGCTTAAGTGGGTAGGAGAAGAATCAATGAAACAAGATGGGATTGGGAGGGAGACAAACCATAAGTGACTCTTAATCTCACAAAACAAACTGAGGGTTGCTGGGGTAGGGGGTTTGGGAGAAGGGGGTGGGATTATGGACATTGGGGAGGGTATGTGCTTTGGTGAGTGCTGTGAAGTGTGTAAAACTGGTGATTCACAGACCTGTACCCCTGGGGATAAAAATATATGTTTATAAAAAATAAAAAATTATATTAAAAAAAAGAATGAGCCTAGAAAATATTGTTATGAAATATTTTTGTTCTGTTATATTATGTTAACTTGGGAAATAATGGTAGTTATTTTTATTAGCATTTCCTACTTTCCACATGCCCTTACAGATGAGATATCATGTTTTTCCTACTCTTTTTATCTTTTTCTTCATGATCAATAACAATCAGTGAAAATTCATAACATTAATTTTCTTTGGGAAAGTGATATTTTAGCAAGAATCCATGACCAAAAATTTTAGCTGTTGTTCATCCAGTAGGTGAGACTATCAATGTTCCCGAAATTTCAAGAAATAGAACTTATTAATTGTGTTGGTTAATGTTTATTGTCTCTGAACTTAGAGGTGCATAATTCAATTTAAAATTTATTTTGAATTGAAAACAAGATCTTACTGAAGTTTAGTCATCCCACTTTATATCAGGCCTCCAGTACATTCTAATTTATTTATAGAAAATATCATAAACATGAATGTCACTTTTCCTATTGCATTTATACTGAAACTGCAATGACTCAAAGATGTCAGATCTGAAAAAAACACTACCTTTCTATAATTTCTGTTTCCTAGGAGGAATGGATATACCATTTTAGCACAATTATCCAACAGTATTCAAAACCACCATGAATTTTAAAACATAGTTATTACACCCTAAAAATCAAGTATGAAAATGTATAAACAACCAAGTCTCTATCTGTAAATGAAATACTCCCACACAGACTGGTTTTAAAACTTTCTAACTTAAGGAATTTGATAGCACAGACTCAGGGTAGTAGTTTCAGTGCCTACAGTATACTTTCAGGGAGAGAGTAATGTAGGCTCTGAGTCACTTTCTGCCTAGAGATGACCTAATAGTGGTTCTGGCATTGTTTGTTTGTTTGTTTTTGAAAATACTTTCCTGGGCGTCATTCAGAAAATGCAGAGTTTGGCAATCTATATAAATTAAGGATGATCTTTTTGAATGTTTGTCTTTCACTACATCAAATTAACATAATTGGACAGAAATTCCACTAAATTAAGCATTGTTAGGAAATGTGTAAATTGGAGCTGCACAAATTAGTTGCTCTTTGAACTATGTGCTGTTGGTTCAGGATTAGATAAGGAGTTTTGAAGGAAAACCTAAATCATTGCTTCCTTTTTTGAGAGAGTCTTAGCATATTTTCTTAAAATTAGCTGAAATAAACAATGTG
Source organism: Mustela putorius furo (assembly GCF_011764305.1). Taxonomy (NCBI): domain Eukaryota; kingdom Metazoa; phylum Chordata; class Mammalia; order Carnivora; family Mustelidae; genus Mustela; species Mustela putorius. Next base: position 15,081 of record NW_025421712.1, read on the forward strand.
TTTAGTCGCAAAGTGATTTGCATTTTTGCACAAACTCCCTATCTCCTTGAGAATTATAACAAATATTTCATGAAACATCAATGATCTTTACTTTTGTTACACTGCTGTAAAGTACATTCAGAGTTGCCAGTTAAAAGTGTTAGTGTTGAGATGAAATGTCATGCATTTTTCCTCACTTCCATGCAAATGAACACAGTAATTTATTAAGACACAATGAAGAAAAAAAAATTGACAATGAGTTCCAGATTTTAAAAATCACTTGCCATTCAATCCAAATTGTGAGTTTGATCGGTTACCGAACACTTTATAATGCACCCCTGGTAATTTTACAGAGATTATTTTTTTCTTACCAATTCTTGATTATTCTGTCTTGCAATGCAGAGAAAGCTAACTAATTTAAAATAAACTTCCGTTAATTTGGATTGTTATAAACTTAAAATTGATTAATTTTCATATACAGAGTTTAAAATGTTCACAATTGGGCGCCTGGGTGGCTCAGTGGGTTAAGCCGCTGCCTTCGGCTCAGGTCATGATCTCGGGGTCCTGGGATCGAGTCCCGCATCGGGCTCTCTGCTCAGCAGGGAGCCTGCTTCCCTCTCTCTCTCTCTTCCTGCCTCTCCATCTATTGTGAATCTTTACTAAAAAATTAAAAAAAAATAAAAAATAAAAAAAATAAAATGTTAACAATTTACATTAAATATATATTCTGTGTATACCTTGGAAAAATTATACTGAAAATTGAAATTAAAATGATGTTGTATATAGCTGCAAGAAGCCTCCAGTCCCATTTCATCTTACTATATAAGTTGTGTCAGGTAATTTATAAAATCCCTACTGCATAACAAATCTATTTTTTGTTGGAATGGGTAGTAATGTTTGTTCTTATTTCTAAATAAGAGTTGGTCTATGAGTACATCTGCAACTGTATTTTTCCTAAGTGGCTTCATGGTCTTGAACTGAGAAAGCTCAGAACATTAAACATCAAAATAATATAATTTGACATAACTAGACATCAAGGAAATGCAATTAAAATGACACTGAGATAACACTACACACTTATCAGAATGGCTAAAATAAAATATAATGACAAGACCAAAAGAAAAAAAATATACCATTTGATGATACACAATGGCAAGTTGTACCATAACGTAACCATCTCAGACTAGTGTAGTGTTAAATTTGTTTTTTCTAAGCAATGTTTTGGGTCACTTACCACTTTTCAAGGATTTAAAGTGCTATCATTTTACTTAACTGTGAAATTTGGTCAGATTTAAATTTCAATTTATGTTAAAACATTCTGTAAACTGTGTTAAACTTTGACATTTGTTCCCTCTGTTCAGTGAATAACACTATATCATATTTTGAAAAATACACTAATTTTCATTTTGAAAAATATCCCTTTTTCCTCTTATGGTAATTATTAATATGAATTAATAGTAGAATTTGATATGGTTCCATATGACCATAAATACTTTATTGTATATTATCAAATTTAATAATGAATATAATGTACTTCTTTGGACAATTTTTAAAGACCAGTCTACTCTTAAAAAAAAAAAAATGGAGACGCACTTCTTCAGTTCACACAAATTTCATTTTATTATATATAACCTCAGATAAATTTCAACAAACCATAATTTATTAAAATTATATCTACTTAAAAAAATCTCATAGAAGAGTAAAACCATCAAAAATAAAAAAAAACACACACAACACACACACATCACCCATGTATTGGCAAATCACAATTGCTGTAACAATACATTAGGCATTCCAAAGTTAAGGGCTATCAAAATTTCCATCAGTGACAAAAAGATTTGTATCCAAATGGACTGATTTTACAGAATCCAAGAAAAAGTCTCCTAGGGTTTATTTAAGAAGATAAATATTTGAACAAATACTTCTTAAATTTAGGAAATTCAGAACATAAGATTAAAGAATATTTGCAGTGCAGACTATATTCAATCCTTCCTTCAAAATGTGCCTTTGAGTACATAATTCTGTTTTCTCTATCTAAATTGAGCTGTCCTCCAAGGAAGTTTTCTAAAATGTGTGTCTCTGTGTGATAAATGTTCTAAGACCTAACATGCTTCATTGTATTTTTACTGTGCTCTCAAATTTAATCAATAATTTGGCTTGATGTATAATATCTAGTTTCAAATATCTTTTCCATCTATACAAACACCCAGCTGTCTCCTTTATATGCTATTACTATTGAGAATTCTGCTGTCAGTATTATTCTTGTACATTTTAGGTGATCTGTTCTTCTCTTGGGCATCATTTATGCTCTTCTCTGTTTTTGATATTCTTAAAACTCACCATAATATATATGAGTATTTTTTAAAAGATTTTATTTATTTATTTGACAGAGAGAAATCACAAGTAGTTGGAGAGGCAGGCAGAGAAAGAGAGAGAGAGGAGGAAGCAGGCTCCCCGCCGAGCAGAGAGCCCCATGCGGGACTCGATCCCAGGACCCTGAGATCATGACCTGAGCCGAATGCAGCGGCTTAACCCACTGAGTCACCCAGGCGCCCTATATGAGTGTTTTTTTGTGTGTGTGGTTTTTGTTTTGTTTTGTTTCTGATTTCTCATGTTTGGCATCATTTTAAGTCTGGTATCTTTTATCTTTCTTTAATTCTCCAAAATTTATCTCAGTACTTATTTAAATATTTTCTTTATTTTTTTTTTTTCTCTTCTGCTGCATTTGGGCAGAAGTCATTAATTTCTTTGTTTGTTTTTTTTTTTCCCAACTCACTTATTCATTTTACAGCTATATTCATCTTAGTCTCCATTTAATGTATTCTTTATTTCAACAATTTTCACTTAATTTATATTCACAGTATAGTATCTTTCTTTTTTTTTGTATATGTATATCATTATTTTATCATATACTTTTAAGCTACTTTTAAAAATATTTTATTTATATATTTGACAGTGAGAAATCACAAGTAGGCAGAGAGAGAGGAAGGGAAGCAGGCTACCTGCTGAGCAGAAAGCCTGATGTGGGGCTTGATCCCAGGACCCTGAGATCATGATTTGAACCGAAGGCAGCGGCTTAACCCACTGAGCCACCCAGGTGCCCCTTTTAAGCTATTTTTTAAAAGTACAGTCATTCTTTTTTTTTTTTTAAGATTTTATTTATTTATTTATTTGACAGAGAGAGATCACAAGTAGATGGAGGGCAGGCAGAGAGAGAGAGAGAGAGAGAGAGAGAGAAGCAGACTCCCTGATGAGCAGAGAGCCTGATGCAGGACTTGATCCCAGGACCCTGAGATCATGACCTGAGCTGAAGGCAGTGGCTTAATCCACTGAGCCACCTAGGCGCCCCTAAGCTATTTTTTAAATTCCTGTTCCAATAACACTTGGATTGCCATATAAAGTTAACCACATCATCTTTTTTAGGTAAGTAATTGTACTTTTTATGTGCATAGCTATTTTGGTCCATGAGTTCAGCTCCTCTTAGGATCATCAAATCTCTGTAAAGTCTGGGTATGCTAGGATTTTCTAAGCAACAATAAAATACATTGAAACCTGGTAGCTTAATTATAATAACGTTTTCTTTCTCAATCATTCACAATAGCATTACATTCTGAGTAGCTTCCTTCTATTTTGCAGCTATAGTGTTTGGAAAAACTTGAATTGTGATATCACTGTGATAATGTGAATTAGTCAGGGTTTTTCAGAGAATTGGGAAGAGAAAAAAAAAAAAGGAAGATATTCTCCAGGGCCAACTCTAGAAGTGACTATTAAAACATCTGTCCAAATTCAATTGAACAAAACTCAGAAATGCCATCTCCAGTGAAATACAAAGAAGATTATATATAGTTCTGGGCACACACATCTCATTTGACCCAATGATGTACATCAATGAAAGACTGAAGGCCAATCACCACTCCATGGGAGAATTTAAAAATAAATTTACTAATGAGGCCAAGAATCCAGAATCACAAATACTTCAGAAATAATAATAACTGCCTGCACTTGATCTTATTCTGTAAGATAAATCCTACGATCAAGTTTCAATTTTAAGTTCTTACAATTTTAAATTCTTAAATCCTTCTGAAGAAGCATCATTTGGAGGGAGCAGTTTTCATAATTTATCATCCATCAGCCTTTTTTAAAGATTTTATTTATTTATTGGACACAGAGAGAGAGAGAGAGAGAGAGAGAGATTACAAGTAAGCAGAGAGGCAGGCAAGCAGGGAGGGAAGCAGGCTTCCTTTTGAGCAGAGCCCGATGTGGGGCTGGATCCCAGGACCCAGAGACCAAGACTTGAGATGAAGGCAGAGGCTTAGCCCACCACCCACGTGATGAGAGAGCCCCTCAGGTGCCCCTCATCCATCAGCCTTAATTGTTTGGAGGAAAATGTGTGGATGAATAATGCCTTAGGGAGCTAATCTCTCTAAAGAATTTTCAAGTCTTTACTCCTTCAAGGTTTTTTTGCACAGTTCTGATAGCCTCTAAACATCCAGCTGGTTTCTACAGTGACAGGCCTGTTAAAAACTGTCCTCAAACCAGGAAAAAAGCTTGAAGCATACCAGTCAAGAGCAACTTTGAGTCTTTTAAGGAATTTATCATTATTTCTTTGTTTTTGGTTAATATCTGAAATAGTTCTATATTACACTTGCATAATTTCTCCAGAGCTGACTTTGAAGGAGGCATTCAGTTCCAGCTAGTTCCATATATTGGCAAGAACTATAATTCTATATAAAAAAAAAAAAACGTATTTTAGAGTGCCTGGGTGGCTCAGTGGGTTAAAATCTCTGCCTTCAGCTCAGGTTATGATTCCAGGTTCCTGGGATTGAGTCCCACAGTGGGCTCTCATCTCAGCAGGGAGCCTGCTTCCATTCCTCTCTCTCTGCCTGCCTCTCTGCCTTCCTGTGATCTCTGTCAAGGAAATAAATAAAATTTTTAAAAAACATATTTTATACCAGTTATTCATGTTTATTAACTAAGATATCACAATACAAATAATACAAACAGTTGCTCTTTATAAATACCTTCAACCAAGATCAAAAAAATATGTCCTATTTTCTCCAAAAATTTTATATCATCTGATAGGTCAGGTATATATAAAATTACATTTAAAGTTTTAAAAATATCAGCAAATATTTTCATTTAAATGCAAATTTCAAAGAAAATCTACTTTTCCACACACGACTTTTTATCCTATTTTTTTTTTAATTTTGTCGACAACTGATAAATTGTTTAGCGAGACTATAAATGTTAGATCGCAAAAATGAATAATAGATGTAGGTTCAAATTATTATGTTCCATTAAAGATGATTTAGTCTTTGATGAACATCTGTTTGGTAATATGTTGTATCCAGATATAGTAAATTAATGACATATATAAAATTATAGGTAAATGACACCTTCCGTTCCATTATGAGTAGAGCTTTTAAAATGCTATTTGTCACAACCTGTCATCTTGTCATTATGTAGCATTATGTAGCATTTATAAAAAATATATACTCTTCACTTTAAAGTCTTTTAGAAATCTAAAATATGACATTCTATGCTTTGTGTTTCCATATTCCTTTATTGCCAGTTTGAGCAAATCCACATGCTTTGATTCAAAGGTAATAAATTCCTCTTATTTGGAAAAAATGATGTTTATTTTTGTTCTCTCACCCTTAGCAGGTGGTTTCATTTTAGCACACTTCAGAGTTATAATTTCATGCTTATTAAAAACATTTATTATGATCTACATAGATGAATGAAACTTTTATTTTATTAAATTATTTGCCAAAAAATCTGTTATTTTTAAAAATGTATTTCCTTTGAAGGGTTATTTTAGAGCATTCAGAGAGGATCTAGGAGTGTGGTATTATGCAATTTTTAAGTAGGTATGAAATGGTTATTTATATGATTGTTTTTCTTTAAGGCTTATGTATATTGTCCATTATATGCTATAAAATATTTTGAAAGTAAATTTAAGGTATGTTTTACATAGTTTATTTTTTGGAAAAAAATATTGAAATGACTTATGACATTCAGTATACTCTCAACATTAATTTTTTCTGAAATTTACCAATTGTCTATTGAACCTATTATATGGCAGATATTACTTCAGACTACACTGGTAAATGAAATACTTGGCTTTGTAGAACTTTTATTTTAATGGGTGAGACAATTAAAAGATATAAACCTTAATGAAAATTGCATAGTGCATTCAAAAATGATGAGTACAATGGGGAAAAAGAAAAATTATATCAGGGTGAGAAAAATCAAGGTTGTTAGGCAGGGGATGGGGAGTTAAAAATTTTAACAGGAAGATCAGGGTAGTTACAATGAAGCTGACAATTGAACAAAGGTATGGAAAGGTGATGAATTTGCCCAGAACTATCAGCAATAAGGTCACTCCAGACAAAGGAATTGGCTATCTTGAAGGCCATAAGGTTGGATCGTGCCTGGCATATCTGAGGAATAGCAAGGAGGCCACTGTGAGGGACTGAAGAGTAGCAGGGAAAGAGGTCACAGAGGTTAAATGAGTGGCTAGATGATGTAAAAGCTTAGAAGTCATTGTAAAACTCTGGCTTTTATATTTGGAAACTTACTGTGTGATAGAATTTCTGCTAATAACTGAGAGTTCAAATGTCCAAAAAATTTCAAGGATTCTTATTCTAGTAAGACAGAATAAAGAAAAAGAGTTCATATATTCACATGGTGTAACAAATGCTCGGAGATCCAAGTGTAGGAAGCTATGGGAGCACAGAAGAAGGCACTAAAATCACACCAATATATTTGATGACTGTGACTATATATAAATTTGTATTTTCTAGATTTTTTATAGTTATGGAATCACACAGTATATACTATTCGTTGCCTGGCTTTTTTTTCTCAGCATCATTACTTTGAGAATCTCCAATTGTAAAGTTCATTTTGATGTTGAATAGTAATCTCTTTCATGAATAGATCATAATTTGTCTTTGCTCTATTGATGGACATTGATGAACATTTCCACTGTATTCAATTCTTAAAAATAAAGCTGCTATGAAATCCATATACAAGACCTAGTATGAACATAGGGTTTGTTTCTCTTGGTTAAAAGCCTAGAAGTAAAATGGCTATTTGTGTAACTGCAACATATTTTGCATTTAAAAAAAATTTTCAAACTATTTTCCAAAGTGGTGGTATCATGATATATGCCAACAACAGTTTAGATTTTTTGTTGCTTCTCAATCTAGCTCAGACGAAGTACAATTAGCCTTTATAATTTTAGCCATTCTAATAGATATGTAAGCATGTCTCATTATGATTTTAATTTGTATTTCTTTAATGTCTAAATGTTGAGAAATTTGTCATGTGCTTATAAGCCATCCATATCCTTTTGGTGACATGTCTCTGCAATAATTTTCTTCACATGTAAAAATTGGATACTCTGTTTGGTTATTAGTAAGGTTTTATATATTTTTTATTCATTTTTTAATAATCAGAGTAGATGTACATTATCAGATGTATAATTTGCAAATCCCTTCTCCATCTTTACGGTTTCTCAATGGAGCTTTGATAGCTGTGTCTTTCAAGAAAAATATGCTACTTCTTTCCTGGTACACGGAGGTATGACTAGAACATTATCAATGTTGACCTTTGCAAAGAAAATCATGGCTTAAGATATATGTAGTCTGCGGTTGTTGGGAGTGTTCTGTAATATCAAGCATATCTAGTTAGTTGATAATTTTGTTCAAGTCTTACATATCTTACCAATTTGATGACCATTTGTCTATATAATCTTAAAATAAAGGTGTTGAAATTTTTTTTCCATTTCTCTTCTAAGGTAGAAGTTATGATTTTTGTTCTTAGTTTTTCCCTATATATCCCCAAATCTGTTATTAAGTATTAAAAGTCAAGAATTATTATACTCCCTGAGGAATTCATGCTTTTACTCTTCTGTAATTTTGACTTGATCTTTATGTCTGATAATGAAATTTGCTTTAAAATCACTTTTCATTATCTTGATATAACCACCAAAGTTATAGTGTGATTAGTGTTAATATAGCATATTTTTTCTTTTACTTTTTAAAGCACTTCTATATTTAATCCTGACAAAGAAACAAAAGAGCTCTTTAGCTCATGAAGCATCTTTCTAAATTATCTTTATTTTTTTTTAAATGAAGGAGTAGCAATTTTTGTTAAGGTACCTAAACTGAAAGTAGGTTTAGAAATTTATTTATTTATTTATTTATTTATTTATTTATTTAGTGAAAGATTTTATTTTGTTTATTGACAGCAAGAGAGAGAGAGAGAGAGAGGAAGCGCACAAGTGGGGGGAAAAACGTGCAAAGGGAGAGGAAGAAGCAAGCTCCTTGGGGTGCAAGTAATCCCATGCTGGGCTGAATCCCTGTATACTGGAATCATGACCTCAGCCAAAGGCAAACATCTGCTTAAAGAACGGAGTCATCCAGGCACCCCTAGAAAATTTAAAAAAAAAAAAAGAACTTTCAAAAACATTTTGTTTCTTTCTTTCTTTTTTAATATTTTATTTATTTGACAGACATAGAGACAGGAAGAGGAACTATAAGCAGGGCAGAGGGAAAAGGAGAAGCAGGTTTCCCACTGAGCAGAGAGCCTGATGTGGGGCTCCATATCAGGACCCTGGAATCATGACCTGAAAAGAAGGGGCACTTATGGAGGAAGCCACCCAGACACACCTCTTTTCTTTGTTTTTAATATATGGCAACTGATGCTTCCCAGCCACGAGAAGCATATTACCCATTGATTAAATCTTTGATAACAACCTATTTAAAAAGGTGTGTAAATATATACTTACTCAGATTTACACACTTTATGTTTTCTTCATAGTTTGGGGCTGGACCCCATGGTCACAACACTGCTTCCAGTCTTTGCCTTCCCATCTTTTGATACCAGGTATTTTGGTCAGCAAAGCAAATTAGTATCAAAATTAATAAGCCCCTTGCACCATATCTCTGGAGCAGGGGTTGCTCTTAGCCAAGGCCCAGAGCAGTGGACCTCCCCTCGCTAGTGCTATAGCCCCAAGGACTAGGACCCTGCCACCAGAACTCAGTCTTACATGTTATGCTAAGCAGACAAAACCAAAACAGGAAAGCTGCGACAGCTTTCACTGGCATGCCTCATCTCCCACTCCCTCGATGTCCAGGCAGTACCAGATGCCAGGGAGGGGTCTTGGTCCAACATATGGGAGGGAAGGAAGTAGCCACGAGCAAGTACCTGCCTCTCTGTGCCTTTCTTTCATGAGCAGGTTGTAAGGAGGAGGAAGAGGAAGAGAGGTGAGCTTCAAGGGGTGAAGGCCTCAGGTAGGCAGCTGGCTCCTGCCAGTAGGAAAGGGACAAAGGAGAAGGCAGTCAGTCTTGCAGGGAGTGTGGGAAGTAAGGGTTAGAGCTTATGACGGAATCTGGACAGGAGTAATAGGGATACTAGTCATTTGAGTCCACCATTGGCAAGCTGGGCTGGGTGTCAGGGCAGATAGGCCTCCCTGGGCAACGGCACATGAGAGAAGGTGGAATTCTTCTCTGAGGAGCAGGTGGAGCTTTGGGTGTTGGGAAAGCATAGACAGTATTGTTCCAGGGCCAAGGACAGGTCCGGGTACTCCTGGTTGGAGGTCAAGGCCACAGTATGATCCCGGTCTTCTACCAGCAGCTTGAAGGTACCACATGCCAGCCACCCCTCATTATTGTGTAGAACTCTCTGGTGCACTTATTGGCTTATCCATCAAATGACTCCTTCAGCAGCTTGAAAACCACCTCCACAGGCACTCCAGGATATGGGAGGCTTCCAGAGTGAAGATTTTGCACAGGATCACCGCAAAAGACCAGAAGTCACTCTGGTCGATGTAGATCTGGTCAAACATGGCCTTAGGGACCATCCACTTCACAGACAGTCCACTGTTGGTTGTCTTTTTATAGTAACTGATGTGGTGATATCTCTGGCAAGGCTGAAGTCTGAGATCTTCATCATGTTGTCCTTTGTCACCAGCACTTCCCTGGTGGCCAGGTCTTGGTGTATGCACTTCTTGGAGGCAAGGTACTCCATGCCTCAGGCTACCTGATAGGCACAGGATACCAGGTCCTTGGAGGAGAGTTGCTCTGCTGCATTGTGGCTGATATTGTAACAGTACTCCAGGTCAGGAGGCCTCTGGGCCTGCAGGTACTCCTGTATGTTGTCTTTTGAGGCATATTCCATGAGAGTGTACGAAGAACCGTCCTGTGTGCAGAACCCAGCAGGTTGATGGTGTCCTTGTGCTGTCCAATCATCTTCATCATCTCCATTTCTGAGATTAGGTTTGACAGGTCTTTCTCTGTTGCATCTGACTTCAACATCTTCACAGACACTTTAGTCAAATGGTTGGATTTGTCTTTGTCCAGCCCAATGGCCTCCTCCAACACCACCTGCCCAAAGTAGGCCTGTCTTAGGGGTCTGCCTAAACTGCCTACAACCAGCCTATCTCAAGGCAGTTATGAACTCTAGATTATCCTCAAAAACATTAAAACACAAGCTAAAAATTCTCTTCACTAGGTCTCTGTCGCAGGTCTAATTTTCTTATCCTTCATCATTTATCTTTTTCCTAATTCTTATTTTCAGTATAGTTTATTTTGCTTCCAGGCGTTTCCCCTGGTTTCTGTATGCTGTTTCATAGGGAAGAGTTATCCTGTCATAAAATTATTTCTTGAGCATTCATTACATCTCTCAGTTAAAATGGATTCTTTTATGGTATTGATTCATTTGAGAGTTTTTCTCAAAATGGGAAGAATTTTCAAAATGGTGTTTTTCCTCAAGGTTCAGAGTATGTCTTAGCCTCATCTTTACTCTTTTTGAAATTCACTTTTCAAATTCTTGTCCCTCTTTTTATTTTTAAATTAAAATGTTTTATTTTTACTCTTTTTTTATTTGAGTATAGTTGATATTCAGTGTTACATTGGTTTCAGGTTTTCAATATCTCCATACATTATTCTATGATCACTACAAATATAGCCACCATCTGTCACCATATAACACTATTATAATATCATTGACTATATTCTCTACACTGTCCCATATCTCTTTTTAAAATCTCTGATTTTTATGTTTTCTGTTATTCCAATTTTCGACCATCATTTTACTTGGTTACTTTAATAAAATATGCCTGATTACACACTCTTTGCTGAAAACCATAGCATTTGATTTATAGTAGTCTTCTTCTTCCTCTTTTTTTAAAATTAACATATAATGTATTATTAGCCCCAGGGGTACAGGTCTGTGAATCGCCAGGTTTACACACTTCACAGCACTCACCACAGCACATTCCCTCCCCAATGTTCATAACCCCACCACCCTCTCCCTACCCTCCCCCCCCCCCCGGCAACTCGCAGTTTGTTTTCTGAGATTAAGTGTCTGTTATGGTTTGTCTGCCTCCCCGATCCCATCTTGTTTCATTTACTCTTTTGCTGTCCCCCAAACCCCCACATTGCACCTCCATTTCCTCATATCAGGGAGATCATATGATAGTGTCTTTCTCTGGTTGACTTATTTTGCTAAGCATAATACCATCTAGTTCCATCCATGTCATCGCAAATGGCAAGATTTCATTTCTTTTGATGGCTGCATACTATTCCATCATATTTACCATTCATTTGTTGATAGACATCTAGGTTCTTTCCATAGTTTGGCTATTGTGGATATTGGTGCTATAAACATTTGGTGCACGTGCCCCTTTGGATCATATAGTAGTCTTCTTTACCTCTATCAGAACCCCAGGAACCTTTGTTAATTTATTTACTCACATAAACAGATGATCCAACCCAACGTTTTTTTTGATGTTCAAATGTATTATGTCTTACCGCTTAACACTATGCTTACTGTTCTCTTTCACTGTCTGACTAAATCCTCATCATCACTATGCCATTTAATCAGAAAGAACATTTGAATTCAGAGTTCTCTCCATATCAGGGAATGAAGACTCCACCCTTCTGTTTGTGCAGGTAAAATAAATGTTGATGTTGTCTGTCCTGCACATACCCCATCCTGTTCACCAGAATATTCACCATCAAAATATATACAAAATTAAAACCATACCTCACCACTTCTATTACCACCCAGCATGCTAAAAACACCATCATATGTTCCTGAATTATTGACTTGATTGATAGCCCCACTTCCACACATACTGCACTCCTTTCTCCCTGCAAATTTATTTTGGTACAGCAACTTAACCTAAAAATCAAGTCAGATGATTTTATTCTGCTGTTGAAAGTCTTTTGGTATCGTCCCCTTTCATATTAAATAAAAACTGAAGGCATTTCAATGTACTAGAAGGTCATGCATCATACGTTCGTTCTTCCTCTCTCCACCACTATGAACTCCTCATTGGCCTCCTTGCTTTTCCTCAAAAGTAATAGACCAGCTGTTCACACAAAGTCTATATACTTACTTGCTCTACCTTTTCCTTTAATATTTGTATAACACCCTCCTTCACTTCCTGGGTCTTTGTGCAAATAACATCTCATAAATGAGATATAACCACCCAACACAAAATAAAAATTAACTTTCATCCCAGCATTCTCCAATGGTTTTTTACCTTTCTTGTATTTCTTTGTAACACTTATCACCATCAACCATCAATCATTATTCTATTACTGGTTTATTTCCTTATTTGAGACAGAGAGAGAGAGAATTGGGAGGGGGCGCAGAGGAAGAAGAAAACACCCCACTGCCTAGAAAGCCTGCTGGGGAGTTACATCCCAGGACCCTGAGATCATGACCCAAGCCAGAGGCAGTCACTCAATAGACTGAGCCACCGAGGTGCCCCTCTATTATTGCTGTATTTCACTATTATATTTCAAAAGAATGTAAGCTCTTTGGGGTCAGGTATTTTATATGTTTTTTATTAATTGAAGTATTCTCAGAAAGGTAGCTGGAAGATTGTAAGGGCTCACTAAACTGTATTTTGTTGTTATTATTGGGCTCCTTTAAGGGCTTTACCTCTTATGCTAGAAGTCTATCCTTCAGATGTAAGCAATAAGAATAGAGCCCTGCTGCCTGTTCAAATGAGTAAAAAGCCTGTATTAAGTGGATATTTTAAAAGCTAAATGAATGGCTTAATAGTTGTATATAGGGTGAAAGGGAACATATTTTCCACAGTTTAGAAGTGGAGTTCTTTTATAGAGTTCTTGTACAAGCCGACACTATTGAACGATAATGGGCAGTTGTACATTACAATTATACAAACACTTTGGTAATTTATATCCCTTTTTTGGTAATTCATGACTGGATTTTTGAGGCACCTCCACGCTGTTTTCCAGAGTGGTTGCACCAGCTTGCATTCCCACATACAGTGTAGGAGGGTTGCCTTTTCTCCACATCCTCGCCAGCATCTGTCATTGACTGACTTGTTCATTTTAGCCATTCTGAAAGGTGTGAGGTGGTATCTCATTCTGGTTTTGATTTGCATTTCCCTGATGCCGAGTGATGTGGAGCATTTTTTTCATGTGTCTGTTGGCCATTTGGATGTATTCTTTGCAGCAATGTCTGTTCATGTCCTCTGCCCTTTTCTTCATTCGATTATTTGTTTTTAGGGTGTTGAGTTTGATAAGCTCTTTATAGATTTTGGATAGATAGTGGCCTTTTATCTGGTATGTCATTTGCAAATATCTTCTCCCAGATAACTTCTGACAGTCATCTTTTGGCTTTGTTAACTGTTTCCTTTGCTGTGCAAACAAAAGCTTTTTGATCTGATGAAATCCCAATAGTTCATTCTTGCCCTTGCTTCCCTTGCCTTTGGCGATGTTCCTAGGAAGAAGTTGCTGCTGCTGAGGTCAAAGAGGTTGATACCTGTTCTCTCCTCAAGGATTTTGATGGATTCCTTTCTCACATTATGCTTCTTCATCCATTTCCAGTCTATTTTCATGTATGGTGTAAGGAAATGGTCCAACTTCATTTTTCTGCATGTGGCTCTTCAATTTTCCCAACACCATTTGTTGAAGAGGCTGTCTCTTTTCCATAGGACATTCCTTCCTGCTTTGTTGAAGATTAGTTGACCATAGAGTTGAGGGTGTATTTCTGGGCTCTCTATTCTGTTCCATTGATCTATGTCTGTTTTGGGGACAGTTCCCTACTATCTTGATGATGACAACTTTGTAATAGAGCTTGAAGTATGGAATTGTGATGCCAACAACTTTGGCTTTCTTTTTCAATATTCCTCTGGCTATTCGAGGTATTTTCTGGTTCCATATATATTTTAGGATGATTTGCCCCATTTCTTTGAAAAAAAAATGGATGGGATTTTGATAGGGATTGCCTTAAATGTGTAGATTGCTTTACGTAGCATAGACATTTTCACAATATTTGTTCTTCCAATACAGGAGCATGGAACATTTTCCATTTCTTTTTGTGTCTTCTTCAATTTCTTTCATGAGTACTTTAGAGTTTTCTGAGTATAGATTCTTTGTCTCTTTGGTTAGGTTTATTCCTAGGTATCTTAGGGTTTGGGTGCAATTGTAAATGGGATTCACTCCTTAATTTCTATTTCTTCAGTCTTGTTGGTTTAAAAAAATGCAACCAATTTCTGTGCATTGATTTTTATATTCTGACACTTAACAGAATTCCTATACAAGTTACAGCAGATTTGGAGTGGAGTCCTTTAAGTTTTCCACATACAGTGTCATATCGTCTGCAAACAGGGATAGTTTGACTTCTCTTTTGCCAATTTGGCAAAATTTGGATGCCCTTAATTTCTTTTTTTTGTTGTCTGATTGCTGAGGCTAGGACTTCTATTACGATGTTGAATAGCAGTGGTGATAACGGACATCCCTGCCGTGTTCCTGACCTCAGCGGAAAAGTATTCAGTTTTTCTCCATTGAGAATGATATTTGCAGTGGGTTTTTCATAGATGGCTTTGATAATATTGATGATAATATGTGCCCTCTATGCCTACGCTTTGAAGAGTTTTAATCAGGAAGGGACACTGCACTTTGCCAAATGCTTTTTCAGCATCTATTGGAGAGTATCATATGGTTCTTGTTCTTTCTTTTATTAATGTGTTATATCACATTGATTGATTTGCAGATGTTGAACCAACCTTGTAGCCCTGGAATAAATCCCACTTGGTCGTGGTGAATAATCATTTTAATGTACTGTTGAATCCTATTGGCTAGTATTTTGGTGAGAATTTTCGCATCTGTGTTCATAAGGATATTGGTTTGTAGTTCTCTTTTTTGATGGGATCCTTGTCTGGTTTTGGGATCAAGGTGATGCTGGCCTCAGAAAAAAAAGAGTTTGGAAGTTTTTCCTTCCATTTCTAGTTTTTTGGAACAGTATCATGAGATTAGGAATTAATTCTTCTTTAAATTTTTGGTAGAATTCCGCTGGGAAGCATCTGGCCCGGGGCTTTTGTTTGGAGATTTTTGATGACTGTTTCAATCTCCGTACTGGTTATGGGTCTGTTCAGGATCCCATTTCTTCCTGGTTCAATTGTGGTAGTTTATATATGTCTCTAGGAATGTATCCATTTCTTCCAGATTGTTGAAATTTTTGGCGTAGAGTTGCTCATAGTATGTTCTTATAATTGTTTGTATTTCTTTGGTGTTGGTTGTGATCTCTCCTCTTTCATTCATGAATTTATTTGGGTTCTTTCTCTTTTCTTTTTGATAAGTCTGGAAAGGGGTTTATCAATCTTATTAATTCTTTCAAAGAACCAGCTCCTAGTTTCCTTGATTTGTTCTATTGTTTTTTGTTGTTGGTGGTGGTTTTTTGTGGTTTTTGTTTGTTTGTTTATTTCTTTCTATTTCATTGATTTCTTCTCTGATCTTTATTATTCCTCTTCTGCTGGGTTTAGGCTTTCTTTTTTTTTGTTCTTTCTCCATCTCCTTTAGGTGTAGGGTTATGTTGTGTTTTTGAGATCTGAGAGAGAAGCGTGGTTGCACACGTCTGTCACTGCGCTCCCCAGGAGCATGTCTGGGGAAGGCGCAGCACGCCACCCCAGGAAAAGAGAAGGAGCCGTTGTCCTTGTGGTCGGGAAAGGTCGGGAAGCAGAATAGCCTGCCGTGGCAGGAACAGCAGCAGACCGGTGGCAAGACAAGTGTCACCCGCTCCCTGTGCGGAGAGACAAAGCCTGGTTCCTAAGAAGACATGAGGGGATGAGTAGGGCCGGGTTGCGTGCTCCACTCTGAGGAAGGAGTCTGGGCAGAAGGCAGGCCTGTCCTGTGCCTCTGGTCCCAAGGGGACAGCATCTCCTTGACCACCTGTCTGTAGGGCCGACTTGGGCTAGCTACAGGCGCCATACCCGGAACTCGCAGAAATAGCTCCCTCGAGAAACTGGCAGCCAGATGCCATCTTCCTCCAAGATGTGATGGCGTTTTCGGTGGCAGAGTGTTTGCCGGGGAAGGAGTGGGGACAATCCACCAAAGCTCCCCATTCCAGTGAACGGGCGGTGTTCAGGGATCCTGTCGCCTCTCTCCTCTCCTGTGGGGAAGGCACTGGCCTTGTCCGCGAGTCCGCATGATGGCCAAGAATGTAGTGTGCGTTGAGTGCCATCCTAGGCCTCGCACGCTGCTGCAGGGTCGTGGCTGTGTCTGCTTAGTTCGGCCTGGCAGGGTGAACCCAGGACGACAACATGGAGCCCCGGGAAAGCAAGGCCCAAGAGGGACCAGGTCTCCCGCAGCTCTTCTTCCCTGATGCAACAGAGCGAACACCCAAAGCCTTGCTGAGGAAGCAGCAGCGAAGTGCCGTTCGCGCCAAGCTGAAAACCTCTGCGAAAGCATAGCAGTCGCTGGGAAATCAGAGTCGGTTTCTGTGGGCTGCTCTTGCTGCTTGCCTTAGCCTAGTATTCGCAGCACGGCGGGAGAAACCCTCATAGAGCGAAAGCCTCTTTGCCCGGGCATCCCCTCTGCCTGAGAGAGAACCGTGGTTTGCGCCTGTGGAAAGAGCCTTAAGGAAAGGGACATTTCTGTCACTGGGCTCCCCAGGAGCCTGTCTGGGGAAAGTGCAGCAAGCTGCCCCAGGAGAAGAGAAGGAGACATTGGCCTTGTGGTCCGGAAATGGTCGTGAAGCTGGAGAGCCGGCCCTGGCAGGAACAGCGGGCCGGTGGCAAGACAAGTGTCACCCACTCCCTGTGCAGAGAGACGAAGCCTGGCTGCTAAGGAGACATGAGGGGACGATTGGGCCGGGGAACATGCTCCAATCTGAGGAAGGAGTCTGTGCCTCTGGTCCCAAGTGGAAAGCATCTCCTTGGCCACCTGTCCAGAGGGCAGACGTGGGCTTGCCACCAAGCTCCCGGCCCTGAACTCGCAGAAACACCTCCTGGAGGAACGGGCAATCAGACGCCGTCTTCCTCCAGGATGTGGCAGCATTGTTGGAGGCAGGGGATGTCCCAGGGAAACCCGGACAGTTATCCATTACTCCCCATCCCAGGGCACGGGCGGTGTGCAGTGATCCTCTCACGTCTCCTCAAGGATGGGGAAGGCATTGGCCTAGTCCCCTGTCCACCTGAACGCCAGAGCAAAAGGACCGGCCTTGCCTACGCTGAGAGATGGCATTGTGAGCAGAGTGCCATCCTAGGCCACGCACGCTGCTGCAGGGTCGAGGCTGTGTCTGCTTATTTCAGCTTGGCAGGATGAACCCAGGATGTGAACTTGGAGGCCGGGATAGCAAGGCCCCAAGAGGCACCAGCTCTCCGGCAGCACTTCTTCCCTGACGCGACTGAAGCCTTGCTGAGGAAGCAGCGGCGAAGTGCTGTTTGCTTCAAGCCAAAGCCTCTGCGAAAGCACAGCATTTGCTGAGAAATCAGAGTGGTTTTGCGGGCTCTTCTGCTGCTTGCCTGTGCCCAGTCTCGCAGTGGGAGAAACCCGCATATAGCGAAAACCTCTTTGCCCGGGCATCTCCGCTGGGAAAGCACAGCATTCGTTGGGAAATCAGAATCGGATGTGTGGGATGCTGCAGCTGAATGCCTGAGCTAGTCTCCGCAGCATGGTGGAAGATACCCGCATGGAGCGAAATCCTCTTTGCCCTAGCACCCCTTTGCCTCAGAGAGAAATATGGTTGCACATCTGAAAGGCCCTTTAAGGAAAGGGACACGTCTGTCACCGAGGTCCACAGGAGCAAGTCTGGGGAAGGCGCAGCTGGCCGCCCCTAGAGAAGAGAAGGAGCCGTTGGCCTTGTGGTCGGGAAACGGTCGGGAAGCAGGAGAGCCTGCCCTGGCAGGAACAGCAGGCCAGTGGCAAGACAAATGTCGCCCGCTCCCTGTGTGGAGAGACGAAGCCTGGCTGCTAAGGAGACATGAAGGGATGACCTGGGAAGGGACGCGTGCGCCACTCTGAGGAAGGAGTCTGGGAAGAAAGCAGGCCTGTCCTGTGCGTCTGGTCCCAAGGGCACAGCATCTCTTTGGACAACTCTCCATAGGGCAGACTTGGGCTTGCTACCAGGCAGCACACCCTGAACGCGCAGAAACAGCTCCCTCGAGAAACGTGCAGTCAGATGCCATCTTCCTCCGGGATGTGACGGCGTTGTCGGTGGCAAGGTGTGTGCCGGAAAGGAGTGGCAACAATCCCCGAAAGCTCCCCATTCCAGTAAGGGGCGGTGTTCAGGGATCCTGTCGCCTCTCCTCTCCTGTGAGGAAGGCACTGACCTAGTCTGCGAGTCCACTGCCAAAGGCCAAGCGTTGCTTACAACGGGAGATGGTAGTGTGCATAGAGTGCCATCCTAGGCCACGCACGTTGCTGCAGGGTTGTGACTGTGTCTGCTTAGTTCGGCTTAGCAAGGTGAACTCCGGGCGAGAACTTGGAGCCCGGTAAAGGAAGGCCCAAACGGCACCAGCTCTCCCAAAGCTCTTCTTCCCTGCCGCAACAGAGCGAACAACGAAAGCCTTGTTGAGGAAGCAGCAGCGAATGCGGTTCGCAGGCTCTTCTGCTGAGTGCCTGAGCCCAGCTCGCGGTGGGAGAATCCCGCATACGGCGAAAGTCTCTTTGCCCGGGCATCTCCTCTGGGAAAGCACAGCATTCGTTGGGAAATCAGAATCGGATGTGTGTGGTGCTGCAGCTTAATGCCTGAGCTAGTCTCCGCAGCATGGTGGAAGATACCCGCATGGAGCGAAATCATCTTTGCCTGGGTATCCCCTCTGCCTGAGAGAGAAGCGTGGTTGCGCCTGTGGAAAGAGCCTTAAGGAAAGGGACACGTCTTTCACTGCGCTCCCCAAGAGCATATCGGTCGAAGGTGCAGCACGCTGCCCAGGGAGATCAGGATCCATTGGCCTTCTGTTCTGGAAACGGTTGCAAAACAAGTGAGCCACCCCTGGCAGGCACAGCGGCCGGTGGCAATACAAGTGTTACCCGCCCCCTATGTAGAGAGACGGAAGCCTGGCTGCTACGGAGAGAGGAGGGGATGAGTAGGGCAGGGCACGTGCTCCACTCATAGGAACGTGTCTGGGCAGAAAGCATGCCTATCCAGAGCCTCTGGGCCCAAGGAGACAGCAGATCCATGGCCACCTGTCCCTGGGGCAGACATGCGCTAGCCACCAGGCGCCTTCGCTGAACTTGCAGAAACAGCTCCCTGAAATAAAGGGGAGTCAGATGCCGTCTGCCTCCAGGATGTGGAAGCTTGGAGGAGGCACGGGGTTTAAGGAGAAGAAGTGGGGTAGTCCCCCATAGCTCCCTATTCAGTGCACGGGCGGTGTGCAGGGATCCTGTCACCTCTCCTTTCCTGTGGGGAAAGCACTGAGCTAGTCCGCGAGTCCGCCTGAGTGCCAGAGTAAAAGGCCAAGCGATGCCTACACTGGGAAATGGTAGTGTGCACAGAGTGCAATCCGAAGCTACGCACGCTACTGCCTGGTTGTGGCTGTGTCTGGCAGGGTGACCCAGGAGGCGAACATGGAGCCCGCGAAAGCAAGGCCCAAAAGGCAGCAGCTCTCCCACAGCTCTTCTTCCTGACACGAAGGAAACTTTGCTGAGGAAGCAGGGGCGACGTGCTGTTCGCTCTAAGCCAAACCCTCTGCGAAAGCACAAAATTTGCTGATAAATGTTCTGCGGGCTGCTGTTGCTTGCCTGAGCCCAATCTCGCAGTGGGAGAAACCGGCATACAGCGAAAGCCTCTTTTCCTTATCATCTGACCTGGGAAAGCAAAGCATTCGTTGGGAAATCAGAGTTGGGTTTGGCGATGCTGCTGCTGCGTGTCTGAACCAGTCTCCGCAGCATGTTGGAAGATACCCACATGGAGCGAAATACTCTTTGCCCTAGCATCACCTATGCCTGATAGAGAAGCGTGGTTGCACACGTCTATCACCACGCTCCCCAGGAGCAAGTGTAGGGAAGACCTAGCACACCAACCCTGGAGAAGAGAAGGAGCGGTTGGCCTTGGGGTCGGGAAACGCTCGGGAAGCAAGATAGCCTGCCGTGGCAGGAACAGCAGGCCGGTGGCAATACAAGTGTCCCCCGCTCCCTGTGCGGAGAGATGGAAGCCTGGCTGCTAAGGAGACATGAGCGGACGACTAGGGCAGAGGCGCGTGCTCCACTCTGAGGAAGGAGTCTGGGCAGAAGGCAGGCCTGTCCTGTGCCTCTGGTCCCAAGGGGACAGCATCTCCTTGGCCACCTGTCCCAAGGGCAGACTTGGGCTTGCCACCAGGTGCCATACACGGAAATCGCAGAAACAACCCCATGGAGAAACGGGCAGTCAGATGCCGTCTTCCACCAAGATGTGGCAGCGATGTGTGTGGCAGGGGGTGTCCCGGGGAAGGAGTGGAGACTGTCCCCCACAGTTCCCCATCCCAGTGCACAGGCCTTATGCAGGGGTCCTGTCGCCTCCTCTCTCCTGTGGTGATGGCACTGGCGTAGAACCCGAGTCTGCCTGAGCGCCGAAGCAAAAGGCAAAGCCTTACCTACCCCAGGAGATGGTAATAGACATAGGTGCCATGCTAGGCCACGCACGCCGCTGAAGGGTTGTGACTGTGTCTGCTTAGTTCGGCTTAGCAAGGTGAACCCCGGGCACGAACTTGGAGCCCGGGAAAGCAAGGCCCAAAAGGCAACAGCTTTCCCGTGGCTCTTCTTCCCGGCCGCGACAGAGCGAATGACCAAAACCTTGCGGAGGATGCAGCAGCGAAACTCGTTTCGCGCCAAGCTGAAAACATCCGCGAAAGCATAGCAGTCGCTGGGAAATCAGACTCGGTTCTGCAGGCTCTTCTACTGCTTCCTGAGCCCAGTCTCGCGGTGGTAGAAACCCGCATACAGGGAAAGCCTCTTTGCCCGGGCATTTCCTCTGGGAAAGCACAGCATTCGTTGGGAAATCAGAATCGGATGTGTGTGATGCTGCAGCTGAATGCCTGAGCTAGTCTCCACAGCACGGTGCAAGATACCCGGATGGAGCGAAATCCTCTTTGCCTGGGCATCCCCTCTGCCAGAGAGAGAAGCGTGGTTGCGCCTGTGGAAAGAGCCTTAAGGAAAAGGACACGTCTTTCACTGCACTCCCCAAGAGCATGTCTGTGGAAGGTGCAGCACGCTGTCCAGGGAGAAGAGCAGGAGCCGTTGGCCTTCTGGTATGGAAACGGTTGCGAAGCAGGAGAGCCGGCCCTGGCAGGCACAGCGGCCGGTGGCAATACAAGTGTCACCCGCTCCCTGTGCAGAGAGACGGAAGCTTGGCTGCTACGGAGAGAGGGGGGGGATGAGTAGGGCAGGGCGCGTGCTACACGCTTAGGTAGGAGGCTGGACAGAAAACGTGCCTGTCCTGAGACTCTGGGCCCAAGGAGACAGCAGCTCCTTGGCCACCTGTCCCAAGGGCAGACTTGGGCTTGCCACCAGGTGCCATACACGGAAATCGCAGAAACAACCCCATGGAGAAACGGGCAGTCAGATGCCGTCTTCCACCAAGATGTGGCAGCGATGTGTGTGGCAGGGGGTGTCCCGGGGAAGGAGTGGAGACTGTCCCCCACAGTTCCCCATCCCAGTGCACAGGCCTTATGCAGGGGTCCTGTCGCCTCCTCTCTCCTGTGGTGATGGCACTGGCGTAGAACCCGAGTCTGCCTGAGCGCCGAAGCAAAAGGCAAAGCCTTACCTACCCCAGGAGATGGTAATAGACATAGGTGCCATGCTAGGCCACGCACGCCGCTGAAGGGTTGTGACTGTGTCTGCTTAGTTCGGCTTAGCAAGGTGAACCCCGGGCACGAACTTGGAGCCCGGGAAAGCAAGGCCCAAAAGGCAACAGCTTTCCCGTGGCTCTTCTTCCCGGCCGCGACAGAGCGAATGACCAAAACCTTGCGGAGGATGCAGCAGCGAAACTCGTTTCGCGCCAAGCTGAAAACATCCGCGAAAGCATAGCAGTCGCTGGGAAATCAGACTCGGTTCTGCAGGCTCTTCTACTGCTTCCTGAGCCCAGTCTCGCGGTGGTAGAAACCCGCATACAGGGAAAGCCTCTTTGCCCGGGCATTTCCTCTGGGAAAGCACAGCATTCGTTGGGAAATCAGAATCGGATGTGTGTGATGATGCTGCAGCTGAATGCCTGAGCTAGTCTCCACAGCACGGTGCAAGATACCCGGATGGAGCGAAATCCTCTTTGCCTGGGCATCCCCTCTGCCAGAGAGAGAAGCGTGGTTGCGCCTGTGGAAAGAGCCTTAAGGAAAAGGACACGTCTTTCACTGCACTCCCCAAGAGCATGTCTGTGGAAGGTGCAGCACGCTGTCCAGGGAGAAGAGCAGGAGCCGTTGGCCTTCTGGTATGGAAACGGTTGCGAAGCAGGAGAGCCGGCCCTGGCAGGCACAGCGGCCGGTGGCAATACAAGTGTCACCCGCTCCCTGTGCAGAGAGACGGAAGCTTGGCTGCTACGGAGAGAGGGGGGGGATGAGTAGGGCAGGGCGCGTGCTACACGCTTAGGTAGGAGGCTGGACAGAAAACGTGCCTGTCCTGAGACTCTGGGCCCAAGGAGACAGCAGCTCCTTGGCCACCTGTCCCTGGGGCAGACATGCGCTTTCCCACAGGCGCCTACGCTGAACTCGCAGAAACATCTCCCTGAAATAACGGGGAGTCAGATGTCGTCTTCCTCCAGGATGTGGAACCTTGGAGGAGGCACGGGGTTTAAGGGGAAGGGGTGGGGACAGTCCCCCAAAGCTCCCTATTCAGTTCACGGGCGGTGTGCAGGGAGCCTGTCACCTCTCCTTTCCTGTGGGAAAGCACTGGGCTAGTCCGCGAGTCCGCCTGAGCGCCAGAGTAAAGGGCAAAGCGATACACATCGGGAAATGGTAGTGGGCATAGGGTGCCATCCTAGGCTTCGCACGCCACTGCAGGGTTGTGACTGTGTCTGCTTAGTTCGGCCTTGCAGGGTGAACCCAGGACGCGAACATGGAGCCTGTGACAGCAAGGCCCAAAAGGCACCAGCTCTCCCACAGCTCCTTCCCTGACGCGACTGAAGCCTTGCTGAGGAAGTAGCGGCGAAAGCTGTTCGTTCCAAGCCAAAGACTCTGGGAAAGCACAGAATTCGCTGAGAAATGTTCTGCGGGCTGCTGCTGATTGCCTGAGCCCAATCTGGCTGTGGGAGAAACCCGCATACAGCAAAAGCCTCTTTTCCTTATCATCTCCCCGGAGAAAGCACAGCATTCGTTGGGAAATCAGAGTTGAGTTTGGGGATGCTGCTGCTTCTTGCCTGAGCTAGTCTCTGCACCACGTTGGAAGATACCCGCATGGAGGGAAATACTCTTTGCCCTAGCAACCCTCTGCCTGATAGAGAAGCATGGTTGCACACGTCTCTCACCGCCCTCCCCAGGATCAAGTCTGGGGAAGGCCTAGCATGCCGCCCCCGGAGAAGAGAAGGAGCCGTTGGTCTTGGAGTCGGGAAACGCTCGGGAAACAGAATAGCATGCCGTTGCACGAACAGCAGGCCGGTGGCAAGACAAGTGTCCCCGCTCCCTGTGCGGAGAGATGGAAGCCTGGCTGCTAAGGAGACATGAGCGGACGACTAGGGCAGGGGCGTGTGCTCCCCTCTGAGGAAGAGGTCTGGGCAGAAGGCAGGCCTGTCCTGTGCCTCTGGTCCCAAGGGGACAGCATCTCCTTGGCCACCTGTCCCAAGGGCAGACTTGGGCTTGCCACCAGGTGCCATACCCGGATCTCGCTGAAACAACCCCATGGGAAAACAGGCAGTCAGATGCCGTCTTCCACGAAGATGTGGAAGCGATGTGGGTGGCAGGGGGTGTGACGGGGAAGGAGTGGAGACTGTCCCCCACAGTTCCCCATCCCAGTGCACGGGCCGTGTGCAGGGATCCAGTCGCCTCCTTTCTCCTGTGGTGAAGGCACTGGCCTAGACCCCGAGTCTGCACACGGCCCCGAGCACCGAAGCAAAAAGGCAAAGCCTTACCTACCCCAGGAGATGGTAATAGGCATAGTATGCCCTGCTAGGCCACGCACGATGCTGAAGGGTTGTGAATTTGTCTGCTTAGTTCGGCTTAGCAAGGTGAACCCCGGGCGAGAACTTGGAGCCCGGAAAAAAGCAAGGCCCAAGAGGCACCAGCTTTCCCGCGGCTCTTCTTCCCGGCTGCGACAGAGCGAATGACCAAAGCCTTGCTGAGGAAGCAGCAGCGAAGTGCTGTTCGCGCCAAGCTGAAAACCTCCACGAAAGCATAGCAGTCGCTGGGAAATCAGAGTCGGTTCTGCGGGCTCTTCTGCTGCTTGCCTGAGCCCTGTCTCGCGGTTGGAGAAATCCGCATACAGCGAAAGCCTCTTTGCCCGGGCATCTCCTCTGGGAATGCAGAGCATTCGTTAGGAAATCAGAATCGGATGTGTGTGATGCTGCAGCTGAATGCCTGAGCTAGTCTCCACAGCATGGTGGAAGATACCCGCATGGAGCGAAATCCTCTTTGCCCTAGCTCCCCTTTGTCTAAGAGAGAAGCATTGTTGTACTTCTGAAAGGCCCTAAGGAAAGGGTCACGTCACCGAGCTCCACAGGAGCTAGTCTGGGGAAGGCGCAGCACGCCGCCCCAGGAGAAGAGAAGGAGCCGTTGGCCTTGTGGTCGGGGAAACGGTCGGGAAGCAGGAGATCCTGCCGTGGCACGAGCAGCAGGCCGGTTGCAAACGAGTGTCACCCGATCCCTCTGCAGAGAGACAAAGCCTGGCTGCTAAGGACACATGAAGGGACGACTAGGGCAGGGACGCATGCTCCACTCTGAGGAAGGAGTCTGGGCAGAAGGCAGGCCTGTCCTGTGCTTCTGGTCCCAAGGGCACAGCATCTCCTTGGACAACAGTCGGTAGGGCAGACTTGGGCTTGCTACCAGGCAAGATACCCTGAACTCACAGGAACAGCTCCCTCGAGAAACGTTCAGTCAGATGCCATCTTCCTCCAATATGTGACTGCGTTGTCAGTGGCTGGGGGTGTGCCGGGAAAGGAGAGGCAACAATCCCCGAATGCTCCCCATTTAGTAACGCGCGGTGTTCATGAATCCTGTCGCCTCTCCTCTCCTGTGAGGAAGGCACTGAACTGGTCCGCGAGTCCACCTGAGGTCCACTGCCAAAGGCAAAGTGTTGCCTACACGGCAGATGGTAGTGTGCATAGAGTGCCATCCTAGGCCACGCACACTGCTGAAGGGTTGTGACTGTGTCTGCTTAGTTCGGCTTAGCAAGGTGAACCCGGGGCGAGAACTTGGAGCCCGGAAAAGCAAGGCCCAGGAAGCACCAGCTTTCCCGCTGCTATTCTTCCCTGCCGCGACAGAGCGAATGACCAAAGCCTTGCTGAGGAAGCAGCAGCGAAGTGCGGTTCGGGCCAAGCTGAAAACCTCTGCAAAAGCATAGCAGTCGCTGGGAAATCAGAGTCGGTTCTGCAGGCTCTTCTGCTGCTTGCCTGAGCCCAGTCTCGTGGTTGGAGAAACCCACATACAGCGAAAGCCTCCTTATCCGTGCTTTTTTCTCTGGGAAAGCACAACATTCGTTGGGAAATCAGAATCGGATGTGTGTGATGCTGCAGCGGAATGCCTGAGCTGGTCTCCTCAGCACGGTATAATAAAACCACATGGAGCGAAATCCCCTTTGCCTGGGCATTCCCTCTGCCTGAGAGAGAAGCACGGTTGCGCCCGTGGAAAGAGCCTTAAGGAAAGGGACACGTCTTTAACTGCGCTCCCAAGGAGCATGTCTGTGGAACGTGCAGCAAGCTGCCCAAGGAGAAGAGCAGGAGCCGTTTGCCTTCGGGTCTGGAAAAGGTTGCAAACTAAGAGAGCCAGCCCTGGCAGGCACAGCAGCCGGTGGCAATACAAGTGTCACCCGCTCCCTGTACAGAGAGACGGAAGCCTGGCTGCTACGGAGAGAGGAGGGGATGAGTAGGGCAGGGCGCGTGCTCTACTCTTAGGAAGGAGTCTGGGCAGAAAACATGCCTTCCTGAGCCTCGGCCCAAGGAGACAGCAGCTCCTTGGCCACCTGTCCCTGGGGCAGACATGCGCTAGCCACCAGGCGCCTTCGCTGAACTCGCAGAAATAGCTCCTTGAAATAACGGGGAGTCAGATGCCGTCTTCCTCCAGGATGTGGAAGCTTGGAAGAGGCACGGCGTTTAAGGAAAAGGGGTGGGGACAGTCTCCAAAACTCCCTTTTCAGTGTACAGGCGGTGTGCAGGGAACCAGTCACCTCTCCTTTCCTGTGGGGAAAGCACTGTCCTAGTCAGCGAGTCCGCCTGAGCGCCAGAGTAAAAGGCCAAGCGATGCCTACACTGGGAGATGGTAGTGTACATAGGGTGCCATCCTAGGCTACACACGCTACTGCAGGGTTGTGGCTGTGTCTGCTTAGTTCGGCCTGGCAGGGTGAACCCAGGACGCGAACATGGAGCCCAGGAAAGCAAGGCCCAAGAGGCACCTGCTCTCCCGCAGCTCTTCTTCCCTGACACGACTGAAGCCTTGCTGAGGAAGCAGCGGCGAAAGCTGTTTGCTCCAAGCCAAAGCCTCTAGGAAAGCACAGCATTCGCTAAGAAATGTTCTGCGGGCTGCTACTGCTTTTCTGAGCCCAGTTTCGCATTGGGAGAAACCCGCAGACAGCGAAAGCCTCTTTGCCGGGAATCTCCTCTGGGAAAGCACAGCATTCGTTGGGAAATCAGAATCGGATGTTTAGTGATGTTGCAGCTGAATGCCTGAGCTACACTACGCAGCATGGTGGAAGAAACCCGCATGGAGCGAAATCCTCTTTGCCTGGGCATTTCCCCTGGGAACGCAAAACATTTGTTGGGAAATCAGAGAGTTGTGTTTGTGGGTGCTGCTGCTTGTCTGAACTAGTCTCCGCAGCACAGTGGAAGATACCAGCATGGAGCGAAATACCCTTTGCATGAGCATCCCCTCTGCTTGAGAGAAAAGCCAAATGTGGGGATGGCGCAGCAAGCCGCCCCCAGAGAAGCTAAGGAGCCGTTGGCCTTGTGGTCGGGAAACGGTCGGGAAGCAGGAGGGCCTGCCCTTGCAGGAACAGCAGGCCGGTAGCAAGACAAATGTCACCCGCTCCCTGTGCGGAGATGAAGCCTGGCTGCTAAGGAGACATGAAGGGACGACTAGGGCAGGGATGCGTGCTCCACTCTGAGGAAGGAGTCTGGACAGAAGGCAGGCCTGTCCTGTGCCTCTGGTCCCAAGGGCACAGCAACACCTAGGACAACTGTACGTAGGGCAGACTTGGGCTTGCTACCAGGCACCATACCCTGAACTCACAGGAACAGCTCCCTCGAGAAACGTGCAGTCAGATGCCATCTTCCTTCAAGATGTGACAGCGTTGTCGGTGGCTGGGGGTGTGCCGGGAAAGGAGTGGCAACAATCCCCGAATGCTCCCCATTTAGTAACGGGCGGTGTTCATGAATCCTGTCGCCTCTCCTCTCCTGTGAGGAAGGCACTGAACTGGTCCGCGAGTCCAACTGAGGTCCACTGCCAAAGGCCAATTGTTGCCTATACCGGGAGTTGGTAGTGTGCATAGAGTGCCATCCTAGGCCACGCACGTTGCCGCAGGGTTGCGACTGTGTTTGCTTAGTTCGGCTTAGCAATGTGAACCCCAGGCAAGAACTTGGAGCCCGGGAAAGCAAGGCCCAAAAGGCACAAGCAATACCGCGGCTCTTTTTCCCTCTCGCAACAGAGCGAACGACGAAAGCCTTGCTGAGGAAGCAGCAGCGAAGTGCGGTTCGCGCCAAGCTGAAAACCTCTGCGAAAGCATAGCAGTCGCTGGGAAATCAGAGTCGGTTCTGCGGACTTTTCTGCTGCTTGCGTAAGCCCAGTCTCGCGGTTGGAGAAACCCGCATACAGCGAAAGCCTCTTTATCCGGGCATCTCCTCAGGGAAAGCACAGCATTCGTTGGGAAATCAGAATCGGATGTGTGTGATGCTGCAGCTGAATGCCTGAGCTAGTCTCCGCAGCATGGTGGAAGATACCCGCATGGAGCGAAATCATCTTTGCCTGGGCATTCCCTCTGCCTGAGAGAGAAGCGCGGTTGCGCCTGTGGAAAGAGCCTTAAGGAAAGGGACACGTCTTTAACTGCGCTCCCCAGGAGCATGTCTGTGGAAGGTGCAGCACGCTGCCCGTTTAGAAGAGCAGGAGCCGTTGTCCTTCGGATCTGGAAACGGTTGCAAAGCAAGAGAGCTGGCCCTGGCAGGCACAGCGGCCGGTGGCAATACAAGTGTCACCTGCACCCTGTGCGGAGGGACGGAAGCCTGGCTGCTACGGAGAGGAGGGGATGAGTAGGGCAGGGCACGTGCTCCACTCTTAGGAAGGAGTCTGGGCAGAAAGCATGCCTGTCCTGAGCCTCTGGGCCCAAGGAGACAGCAGCTCCTTGGCCACCTGTCCCTGGGGCAGACATGCGCTAGCCACCAGGCGCCTACGCTGAACTCGCAGAAACAGCTCCCTGAAATAACGGGGAGTCAGATGCCGTCTTCCTCCAGGATGTGGAAGCTTGAAGGAAGCACGGCTTTTAAGGAAAAGGGGTGAGGACAGTCCCCCAAAGCTCCCTATTTAGTGCACGGGCAGTGTGCAGGGAGCCTGTCACCTCTCCTTTCCTGTGGGCAAAGAAATGTTGTAGTCCGCGAGTCCGCCTGAGCGCCAGAGTAAAAGGCCAAGCGATGCCTACAGTGGGAGATGGTAGTGTGCATAGGGTGCCATCCTAGTCTACGCACGCTACTGCAGGGTTCCGGCTGTGTCTGCAAGTTCGGCCTGGCAGGGTGAATCCAGCACGCGAACTTGGAGCCCGGGAAAGCAAGGCCCAAGTGGCACCAGCTCTCCCGCAGCTCTTCTTCCCTGACGCGAACCAAGCCTTCCTGAGGAAACAGTGGCGAAGTGCTGTTCGCTCCAAGCCAAAGCCTCTGCGAAAGCACAGCATTCGCTGAGAAATGTTCTGCGGGCTGCTGCTTGCCTGAGCCCAGTCTCGCGATAGGCGAAACCCGCATACAGCGAAAGCCTCTTTGCCTGGGCATCTACCCTGGGAAAGCACAGCGTTCCTTTGGAAATCAGTGTTGGATTTGTGGATGCTGCTGCTGCTTGCCTGAGCTAGTCTCCACAGCTCGGTGGAAGATGCCCGCATGGAGCGAAATACTCTTTGCCCTAGCATCCCCTCTGCCTGAGAGAGAAGCGTGGTTGCACTCGTCTGTCACTGCGCTCCCCAGGAGCAACTGTGGGGAAGGCGCAACACGCCGCCTCCGGAGAAGAGGAGCCGTTGGCCTTGGGGTCGGGAAAGGCTCGGGAAACAGGATAGCCTGCCGTGGCATGAACAGCAGGTCGGTGGCATGACAAGTGTCTCCCGCTCCCTGTGCGGAGAGATGGAAGCCTGGCTGCTAAGGAGACATGAGGGGATGACTAGGGCAGGGGCGCTTGCTCCACTCTGAGGAAGGAGTCTGGGCCGAAGGCAGGCCTGTCCTGTGCCTCTGGTCCCAAGGGGACAGCAT
Source organism: Mustela putorius furo (assembly GCF_011764305.1). Lineage (NCBI taxonomy): Eukaryota > Metazoa > Chordata > Mammalia > Carnivora > Mustelidae > Mustela > Mustela putorius. The sequence continues at coordinate 44,874 of NW_025421712.1, forward strand.
CTCCTTGGCCACCTGTCCCAAGGGCAGACTTGGGCTTGCCACCAGTTGCCAAAGCCTGACTCGCAGAAACAACCACATGGAAAAATGGGCAGTCAGATGCCGTCTTCCACCAAGATTTGGCAGCGATGCGGGTGGCAAGGGGTGTGCCGGGGAAGGAGTGGAGACAGTCCCCCATAGTTCCCCATCCCAGTGCACGGGCCTTGTGCAGGGATCCTGTCGCCTCCTCTCTAAACTGGGAAAGCACAGCATTCACTGAGAAATCAGAGTCTGTACTGTGGGCTGCTGCTGTTAGTTGCCGGAGCCCAGTCTCACAGTGGTAGAAACCCGTATACAGCGAAAGGCTCTTTGTCTGGGCATCTCATCTGGGAAAGCACAGCATTCGTTGGGAAATCATAGTTGGGTTTGGGGATGCTGCTGCTGCTTGCCTTGGCTAGTCTCCACAGCTCGTTGAAATAAACCCGCATTGAACGAAATACTCTTTGCCCGGTCATCCCCCTCTGCCTGAGAGAGCACCTGTCGAAACAGCTTTAAGGAAAGGAACACGTCTGTTACCGCGCGCTCCCCAGAAGCATGTCTGCATAAGGCGCAGCACGCCGCCCCCGGATAAGAGAAGGAGCCGTTGGCTTTGCTGTCGGGAAACGGTGGTGAAGCAGGAGAGCCTGCCATGGCAGGAACAGCAGGCAGGTGGCAAGACAAGTGTCACCCGCTCCCTGTGCGGATAAAATGAAGCCTGGATGCTGAGACACGAGGGGACGACTAGGGCAGGCGCACGTGATCCTCTCTGAGGAAGGAGTCTGGGCAGAAGGCAGGCCTGTCTGGTGCCTCTGGTCCCAAGGGGACAGCATCTCCTTGGCCACCTGTCCCTAGGGCAGACTTGGGTTTGCCACCAGGTGCAATACCCGGAACTCACAGAAACAGTTCCCTGGAGAAACAGGCAGTCACAGGCCTTCTTCCTCCAAGATGTGGCAGCGTTCGCGGAGGCACAGGGTTTCTGGGGAAGGAGTGGGGGACAGTCCCCCACATCTCCCCATCCCAGTGCATGGGCGGTGTTCAGGGATCTTTCCTCTCCTTTCCTGGTGGAAGGCACTGGCCTAGTCCCCGAGTCTGCCTGCGCACCAGAGCAAAAGGCCAAGTCACCAGGAGACGGTAGTGTGCATAGAGTGCAATCCTAGGCCACACATGCTGCTGCAGGGTTGTGGCTCTGCTTAGTTTGGCCTGGCAGTGTGAACCCAGGGCAGGAACATGGAGCCCAGGAAATCAAGGCCCAAGAGGCACCAGCTCTCCTGCAGCTTTTTCTCTTAAGCGACAGAGCTAACGCCCAAAGCCTTGCTGAGGAAGCAGAGGCGAAGTGCAGTTCGCGCCTAGCCCAAAACCTCTGCAAAAGCAGAGCAGGCGCTGGGAAATCAGAGTCGGTTCTGTGGGCTGCTGTCGCTGCTTGCCTTAACCTAGTATTCACAGCACGGTGGGAGAAACCCGCATAGAGCAAAAGCCTCTTTGTACGTGCATCCCCTCTGGGAAAGCACAGCATTCGTCGGGAAATCCGTGTCAGTTCTATGGGATGCTGATGCCGCTTGCCTGAACATAGTCTCCGAAGCATGGTGGGAGAAACCCGTTTGGAGCGAAATCCTCTTAGCCTGGTCATCCCCTCTGCCTGAGAGAGAAGCGTGGTTGCGCCTGTGGAAACAGCCTTAAAGAAAGGCACACGTCTGTCACTGTGCTCCCCAGGAACATATCTGGGAAAGGCGCAGCAATGCCACCCTGGGAGAAGAGGAGCCATTGGCCTTGTTGTCGGGAAACGGTCGTGAAGCAGGAGAGCCTGCGATGGCAGGAACAGCGGGCGGGTGGCAAGACAAGTGTCACCACAGCCTATGATGACACTTTTGAGTCAAGGTTCATCTACTCTACAGATGAGACTGTAAAATTTTTAAAGGCAACATGTTTAAAGGCAACATCATGAAAGAAGGTTTGGTGGATTGCTTTGATTTTCTATTCATGGTATCAGATGAGTTTAAGGGAGCATAATCCAATAAAAAATTTAAAATTAATTTTAAAAAATAAGAAAAAAACATTTTAATGTCTTTGCCTTTGTGGTTCCTGCAAATGAAACTACAAGAAAGGACTGAGAACATTTTCTTTTTTTCTATTTGTTTTTCTTCAATTTGGACCTCCTCCTTAGGTCTCTGATCAAAGAATGCTTACACAGACGCTGTAGTGTAGAAAGGACAAAATATCATATTACAAAATATTCCATTCCTATCTTTTTGTATACCCAGAACAATAAGTTAATATATGTGCTGCCAAAGGAGCACACCAGAGCAATAAGTTAAATGAAGATTGTACTGGGAATATAAAACAATTATTCCATAAAATGAGTGGGTTTTGAATGGGACATGAAGGGCAGACTTGTGAGTTAGGAAAAAATATATATATAAAGACTTAATAAAGGTTTAATTAAGGTATAACAACTATGCTGTATTCCTGAAATATATTAAAATGATGATATGGAAATACCTCCCAGAGTAACATCAAAGCACCTCTGTTAATCCTTTCTACTAACAGCTGTTCCTCTTTGTTTCACTTTACATAACATGTGATGGATTGACATTTGTAGAAATAAGGAGGAAACATGGAAGAAAGTGAACAATTAGAAAGGATCAAAATACACTAATAAACCAGGTAAATAACCAGTGAGTATTATTATAGTAAATATATGCACATTTATAAACTGAGAATTTTCAGGAGTGACAGCCAATGTAGAAAATCGAGATGGTGTTATAGAAAATTCCATAAAACCCTTTGCATTAGTTTAACAGCCTGGTATAATATTTAGAAACATGTGTAATTTTTTCGAGCAGTTAAGCATAGAAAAACATGGCTGAAATAATGACAAACACTTAACATTTACTTAAATTTTGTTTATTTTTATCCTTTAATGCCCATATTGTGTTCATAATGTCCTAAGTATTTGTGGTTGTTAGAGCAAAGTAAATTTGAAAATTTCCATGGAGAGGGCTAATGGTATCTGTTTGTAAAACAAAACAAAACAAAAACACAGGGCACCTTTCCTATTGTTGTGAGCTGCCCTTCCCTTACTGCTCAATGCATTTTCATTAACACCCACCTCACAGTCCATAGGCAGCCATCTGTGTTCCGGTCTTGAAGAAATTTTATCCTACAAGTCTTTCCTGACACTGTTGCCTATTACAAAAATCAAACAGAAATTCAACCTTTTGGAATAAAATCAGAAACCTTGGCTACAAGGTTGGTTCAACATCTGCAAATCAATCAATGTGATATAACACATTAATAAAAGAAAGAACAAGAACTTTATGATACTCTCCAATAGATGCTGAAAAAGCATTTGGCAAAGTGCAGTGTCCCTTCCTGATTAAAACTCTTCAAAGCGTAGGCATAGAGGGCACATATTATCAATATTATCAAAGCCATCTATGAAAAACGCACTGCAAATATCATTCTCAATGGAGAAAAACTGAATACTTTTCCGCTGAGGTCAGGAACACGGCAGGGATGTCCGTTATCACCACTGCTATTCAACATCGTAATAGAAGTCCTAGCCTCAGCAATCAGACAACAAAAAGAAATTAAGGGCATCCAAATTTTGCCAAATTGGCAAAAGAGAAGTCAAACTATCCCTGTTTGCAGACGATATGACACTGTATGTGGAAAACTTAAAGGACTCCACTCCAAATCTGCTGTAACTTGTATAGGAATTCTGTTAAGTGTCAGAATATAAAATCAATGCACAGAAATTGGTTGCATTTTTTTTTAAACCAACAAGACTGAAGAAATAGAAATTAAGGAGTGAATCCCATTTACAATTGCACCCAAACCCTAAGATACCTAGGAATAAACCTAACCAAAGAGACAAAGAATCTATACTCAGAAAACTCTAAAGTACTCATGAAAGAAATTGAAGAAGACACAAAGAAATGGAAAATGTTCCATGCTCCTGTATTGGAAGAACAAATATTGTGAAAATGTCTATGCTACGTAAAGCAATCTACACATTTAAGGCAATCCCTATCAAAATCCCATCCATTTTTTTTCAAAGAAATGGGGCAAATCATCCTAAAATATATATGGAACCAGAAAATACCTCGAATAGCCAGAGGAATATTGAAAAAGAAAGCCAAAGTTGTTGGCATCACAATTCCATACTTCAAGCTCTATTACAAAGTTGTCATCATCAAGATAGTAGGGAACTGTCCCCCAAAACAGACATAGATCAATGGAACAGAATAGAGAGCCCAGAAATACACCCTCAACTCTATGGTCAACTAATCTTCAACAAAGCAGGAAGGAATGTCCTATGGAAAAGAGACAGCCTCTTCAACAAATGGTGTTGGGAAAATTGAAGAGCCACATGCAGAAAAATGAAGTTGGACCATTTCCTTACACCATACATGAAAATAGACTGGAAATGGATGAAGAAGCATAATGTGAGAAAGGAATCCATCAAAATCCTTGAGGAGAAAACAGGTATCAACCTCTTTGACCTCAGCAGCAGCAACTTCTTCCTAGGAACATCGCCAAAGGCAAGGGAAGCAAGGGCAAGAATGAACTATTGGGATTTCATCAGATCAAAAAGCTTTTGTTTGCACAGCAAAGGAAACAGTTAACAAAGCCAAAAGATGACTGTCAGAAGTTATCTGGGAGAAGATATTTGCAAATGACATACCAGATAAAAGGCCACTATCTATCCAAAATCTATAAAGAGCTTATCAAACTCAACACCCTAAAAACAAATAATCGAATGAAGAAAAGGGCAGAGGACATGAACAGACATTTCTGCAAAGAATACATCCAAATGGCCAACAGACACATGAAAAAATGCTCCACATCACTCGGCATCAGGGAAATGCAAATCAAAACCAGAATGAGATACCACCTCACACCTTTCAGAATGGCTAAAATGAACAAGTCAGTCAATGACAGATGCTGGCGAGGATGTGGAGAAAAGGCAACCCTCCTACACTGTATGTGGGAATGCAAGCTGGTGCAACCACTCTGGAAAACAGCGTGGAGGTGCCTCAAAAATCCAGTCATGAATTACCAAAAAAGGGATATAAATTACCAAAGTGTTTGTATAATTGTAATGTACAACTGCCCATTATCGTTCAATAGTGTCGGCTTGTACAAGAACTCTATAAAAGAACTCCACTTCTAAACTGTGGAAAATATGTTCCCTTTCACCCTATATACAACTATTAAGCCATTCATTTAGCTTTTAAAATATCCACTTAATACAGGCTTTTTACTCATTTGAACAGGCAGCAGGGCTCTATTCTTATTGCTTACATCTGAAGGATAGACTTCTAGCATAAGAGGTAAAGCCCTTAAAGGAGCCCAATAATAACAACAAAATACAGTTTAGTGAGCCCTTACAATCTTCCAGCTACCTTTCTGAGAATACTTCAATTAATAAAACATATAAAATACCTGACCCCAAAGAGCTTACATTCTTTTGAAATATAATAGTGAAATACAGCAATAATAGAGGGGCACCTCGGTGGCTCAGTCTATTGAGTGACTGCCTCTGGCTTGGGTCATGATCTCAGGGTCCTGGGATGTAACTCCCCAGCAGGCTTTTCTAGGCAGTGGGGGGTGTTTTCTTCTTCCTCTGCGCCCCCTCCCAATTCTCTCTCTCTCTGTCTCAAATAAGGAAATAAACCAGTAATAGAATAATGATTGATGGTTGATGGTGATAAGTGTTACAAAGAAATACAAGAAAGGTAAAAACCATTGGAGAATGCTGGGATGAAAGTTAATTTTTTTTTATTTTGTGTTGGGTGGTTATATCTCATTTATGAGATGTTATTTGCACAAAGACCCAGGAAGTGAAGGAGGGTGTTATACAAATATTAAAGGAAAAGGTAGAGCAAGTAAGTATATAGACTTTGTGTGAACAGCTGGTCTATTACTTTTGAGGAAAAGCAAGGAGGCCAATGAGGAGTTCATAGTGGTGGAGAGAGGAAGAACGTATTGATGCATGACCTTCTAGTACATTGAAATGCCTTCAGTTTTTATTTAATATGAAAGGGGACGATACCAAAAGACTTTCAACAGCAGAATAAAATCATCTGACTTGATTTTTAGGTTAAGTTGCTGTACCAAAATAAATTTGCAGGGAGAAAGGAGTGCAGTATGTGTGGAAGTGGGGCTATCAATCAAGTCAATAATTCAGGAACATATGATGGTGTTTTTTAGCATGCTGGGTGGTAATAGAAGTGGTGAGGTATGGCTTTAATTTTGTATATATTTTGATGGTGAATATTCTGGTGAACAGGATGGGGTATGTGCAGGACAGACAACATCAACATTTATTTTACCTGCACAAACAGAAGGGTGGAGTCTTCATTCCCTGATATGGAGAGAACTCTGAATTCAAATGTTCTTTCTGATTAAATGGCATAGTGATGATGAGGATTTAGTCAGACAGTGAAAGAGAACAGTAAGCATAGTGTTAAGCGGTAAGACATAATACATTTGAACATCAAAAAACGTTGGGTTGGATCATCTGTTTATGTGAGTAAATAAATTAACAAAGGTTCCTGGGGTTCTGATAGAGGTAAAGAAGACTACTATATGATCCAAAGGGGCACGTGCACCAAATGTTTATAGCACCAATATCCACAATAGCCAAACTATGGAAAGAACCTAGATGTCTATCAACAAATGAATGGTAAATATGATGGAATAGTATGCAGCCATCAAAAGAAATGAAATCTTGCCATTTGCGATGACATGGATGGAACTAGATGGTATTATGCTTAGCAAAATAAGTCAACCAGAGAAAGACACTATCATATGATCTCCCTGATATGAGGAAATGGAGGTGCAATGTGGGGGTTTGGGGGACAGAAAAGAGTAAATGAAACAAGATGGGATCGGGAGGCAGACAAACCATAACAGACACTTAATCTCAGAAAACAAACTGCGAGTTGCCGGGGGGGGGGGGGTGGGGAGGGTAGGGAGAGGGTGGGGGGTTATGAACATTGGGGAGGGAATGTGCTGTGGTGAGTGCTGTGAAGTGTGTAAACCTGGCGATTCACAGACCTGTACCCCTGGGGCTAATAATACATTATATGTTTATTTTTAAAAAAAAAAGAGGAAGAAGAAGACTACTATAAATCAAATGCTATGGTTTTCAGCAAAGAGTGTGTAATCAGGCATATTTTATTAAAGTAACCAAGTAAAATGATGGTCGAAAATTGGAATAACAGAAAACATAAAAATCAGAGATTTTAAAAAGAGATATGGGACAGTGTAGAGAATATAGTCAATGATATTATAATAGTGTTATATGGTTGACAGATGGTGGCTATATTTGTAGTGATCATAGAATAATGTATGGAGATATTGAAAACCTGAAACCAATGTAACACTGAATATCAACTATACTCAAATAAAAAAAGAGTAAAAATAAAACATTTTAATTTAAAAATAAAAAGAGGGACAAGAATTTGAAAAGTGAATTTCAAAAAGAGTAAAGATGAGGCTAAGACATACTCTGAACCTTGAGGAAAACACCCATTTTGAAAATTCTTCCCATTTTGAGAAAACTCAAATGAATCAATACCATAAAAGAATCCATTTTAACTGAGAGATGTAATGAATGCTCAAGAAATAATTTTATGACAGGATAACTCTTCCCTATGAAACAGCATACAGAAACCAGGGGAAACGCCTGGAAGCAAAATAAACTATACTGAAAATAAGAATTAGGAAAAAGATAAATGATGAAGGATAAGAAAATTAGACCTGCGACAGAGACCTAGTGAAGAGAATTTTTAGCTTGTGTTTTAATGTTTTTGAGGATAATCTAGAGTTCATAACTGCCTTGAGATAGGCTGGTTGTAGGCAGTTTAGGCAGACCCCTAAGACAGGCCTACTTTGGGCAGGTGGTGTTGGAGGAGGCCATTGGGCTGGACAAAGACAAATCCAACCATTTGACTAAAGTGTCTGTGAAGATGTTGAAGTCAGATGCAACAGAGAAAGACCTGTCAAACCTAATCTCAGAAATGGAGATGATGAAGATGATTGGACAGCACAAGGACACCATCAACCTGCTGGGTTCTGCACACAGGACGGTTCTTCGTACACTCTCATGGAATATGCCTCCAAAGACAACATACAGGAGTACCTGCAGGCCCAGAGGCCTCCTGACCTGGAGTACTGTTACAATATCAGCCACAATGCAGCAGAGCAACTCTCCACCAAGGACCTGGTATCCTGGGCCTATCATGTAGCCTGAGGCATGGAGTACCTTGCCTCCAAGAAGTGCATACACCAAGACCTGGCCACCAGGGAAGTGCTGGTGACAAAGGACAACATGATGAAGATCTCAGACTTCAGCCTTGCCAGAGATATCACCACATCAGTTACTATAAAAAGACAACCAACAGTGGACTGTCTGTGAAGTGGATGGTCCCTAAGGCCATGTTTGACCAGATCTACATCGACCAGAGTGACTTCTGGTCTTTTGCTGTGATCCTGTGCAAAATCTTCACTCTGGAAGCCTCCCATATCCTGGAGTGCCTGTGGAGGTGGTTTTCAAGCTGCTGAAGGAGTCATTTGATGGATAAGCCAATAAGTGCACCAGAGAGTTATACACAATAATGAGGGGTGGCTGGCATGTGGTACCTTCAAGCTGCTGGTAGAAGACCGGGATCATACTGTGGCCTTGACCTCCAACCAGGAGTACCCGGACCTGTCCTTGGCCCTGGAACAATACTGTCTATGCTTTCCCAACACCCAAAGCTCCACCTGCTCCTCAGAGAAGTATTCCACCTTCTCTCATGTGCCGTTGCCCAGGGAGGCCCTATCTGCCCTGACACCCAGCCCAGCTTGCCAATGGTGGACTCAAATGACTAGTATCCCTATTACTCCTGTCCAGATTCCGTCATAAGCTCTAACCCTTACTTCCCACACTCCCTGCAAGACTGACTGCCTTCTCCTTTGTCCCTTTCCTACTGGCAGGAGCCAGCTGCCTACCTGAGGCCTTCACCCCTTGAAGTTCACCTCTCTTCCTCTTCCTCCTCCTTACAACCTGCTCATGAAAGAAAGGCACAGAGAGGCAGGTACTTGCTCGTGGCTACTTCCTTCCCTCCCATATGTTGGACCAAGACCCCTCCCTGGCATCTGGTACTGCCTGGACATCGAGGGAGTGGGAGATGAGGCATGCCAGTGAAAGCTGTCGCAGCTTTCCTGTTTTGGTTTTGTCTGCTTAGCATAACATGTAAGACTGAGTTCTGGTGGCAGGGTCCTAGTCCTTGGGGCTATAGCACTAGCGAGGGGAGGTCCACTGCTCTGGGCCTTGGCTAAGAGCAACCCCTGCTCCAGAGATATGGTGCAAGGGGCTTATTAATTTTGATACTAATTTGCTTTGCTGACCAAAATACCTGGTATCAAAAGATGGGAAGGCAAAGACTGGAAGCAGTGTTGTGACCATGGGGTCCAGCCCCAAACTATGAAGAAAACATAAAGTGTGTAAATCTGAGTAAGTATATATTTACACACCTTTGTAAATAGGTTGTTATCAAAGATTTAATCAATGGGTAATATGCTTCTCGTGGCTGGGAAGCATCAGTTGCCATATATTAAAAACAAAGAAAAGAGGTGTCTGGGTGGCTTCCTCCATAAGTGCCCCTTCTTTTCAGGTCATGATTCCAGGGTCCTGATATGGAGCCCCACATCAGGCTCTCTGCTCAGTGGGAAACCTGCTTCTCCTTTTCCCTCTGCCCTGCTTATAGTTCCTCTTCCTGTCTCTATGTCTGTCAAATAAATAGAATATTAAAAAAGAAAGAAAGAAACAAAATGGTTTTGAAAGTTCTTTTTTTTTTTTTAAATTTTCTAGGGGTGCCTGGATGACTCCGTTCTTTAAGCAGATGTTTGCCTTTGGCTGAGGTCATGATTCCAGTATACAGGGATTCAGCCCAGCATGGGATTACTTGCACCCCAAGGAGCTTGCTTCTTCCTCTCCCTTTGCACGTTTTCCCCCCCACTTGTGCGCTTCCTCTCTCTCTCTCTCTCTCTTGCTGTCAATAAACAAAATAAAATCTTTCACTAAATAAATAAATAAATAAATAAATAAATAAATTTCTAAACCTACTTTCAGTTTAGGTCCCTTAACAAAAATTGCTACTCCTTCATTTAAAAAAAATAAAGATAATTTAGAAAGATGCTTCATGAGCTAAAGAGCTCTTTTGTTTCTTTGTCAGGATTAAATATAGAAGTGCTTTAAAAAGTAAAAGAAAAAATATGCTATATTAACACTAATCACACTATAACTTTGGTGGTTATATCAAGATAATGAAAAGTGATTTTAAAGCAAATTTCATTATCAGACATAAAGATCAAGTCAAAATTACAGAAGAGTAAAAGCATGAATTCCTCAGGGAGTATAATAATTATTGACTTTTAATACTTAATAACAGATTTGGGGATATATAGGGAAAAACTAAGAACAAAAATCAGAACTTCTACCTTAGAAGAGAAATGGAAAAAAATTTCAACACCTTTATTTTAAGATTATATAGACAAATGGTCACCAAATTGGTAAGATATGTAAGACTTGAACAAAATTATCAACTAACTAGATATGCTTGATATTACAGAACACTCCCAACAACCTCAGACTACATAAATCTTAAGCCATGATTTTCTTTGCAAAGGTCAACATTGATAATGTTCTAGTCATACCTCCGTGTACCAGGAAAGAAGTAGCATATTTCTTGAAAGACACAGCTATCAAAGCTCCATTGAGAAACCGTAAAGATGGAGAAGGGATTTGCAAATTATACATCTGATAATGTACATCTACTCTGATTATTAAAAAATGAATAAAAATATAAAACCTTACTAATAACCAAACAGAGTATCCAATTTTACATGTGAAGAAAATTATTGCAGAGACATGTCACCAAAAGGATATGGATGGCTTATAAGCACATGACAAATTTCTCAACATTTAGACATTAAAGAAATACAAATTAAAATCATAATGAGACATGCTTACATAACTATTAGAATGGCTAAAATTATAAAGGCTAATTGTACTTCGTCTGAGCTAGATTGAGAAGCAACAAAAAATCTAAACTGTTGTTGGCATATATCATGATACCACCACTTTGGAAAATAGTTTGAAAATTTTTTTAAATGCAAAATATGTTGCAGTTACACAAATAGCCATTTTACTTCTAGGCTTTTAACCAAGAGAAACAAACCCTATGTTCATACTAGGTCTTGTATATGGATTTCATAGCAGCTTTATTTTTAAGAATTGAATACAGTGGAAATGTTCATCAATGTCCATCAATAGAGCAAAGACAAATTATGATCTATTCATGAAAGAGATTACTATTCAACATCAAAATGAACTATTTACAATTGGAGATTCTCAAAGTAATGATGCTGAGAAAAGAAAAGCCAGGCAACGAATAGTATATACTGTGTGATTCCATAACTATAAAAAATCTAGAAAATACAAATTTATATATAGTCACAGTCATCAAATATATTGGTGTGATTTTAGTTAGTGCCTTCTTCTGTGCTCCCATAGCTTCCTACACTTGGATCTCCGAGCATTTGTTACACCATGTGAATATATGAACTCTTTTTCTTTATTCTGTCTTACTAGAATAAGAATCCTTGAAATTTTTTGGACATTTGAACTCTCAGTTATTAGCAGAAATTCTATCACACAGTAAGTTTCCAAATATAAAAGCCAGAGTTTTTACAATGACTTCTAAGCTTTTACATCATCTAGCCACTCATTTAACCTCTGTGACCTCTTTCCCTGCTACTCTTCAGTCCCTCACAGTGGCCTCCTTGCTATTCCTCAGATATGCCAGGCACGATCCAACCTTATGGCCTTCAAGATAGCCAATTCCTTTGTCTGGAGTGACCTTATTGCTGATAGTTCTGGGCAAATTCATCACCTTTCCATACCTTTGTTCAATTGTCAGCTTCATTGTAACTACCCTGATCTTCCTGTTAAAATTTTTAACTCCCCATCCCCTGCCTAACAACCTTGATTTTTCTCACCCTGATATAATTTTTCTTTTTCCCCATTGTACTCATCATTTTTGAATGCACTATGCAATTTTCATTAAGGTTTATATCTTTTAATTGTCTCACCCATTAAAATAAAAGTTCTACAAAGCCAAGTATTTCATTTACCAGTGTAGTCTGAAGTAATATCTGCCATACAATAGGTTCAATAGACAATTGGTAAATTTCAGAAAAAATTAATGTTGAGAGTATACTGAATGTCATAAGTCATTTCAATATTTTTTTCCAAAAAATAAACTATGTAAAACATACCTTAAATTTACTTTCAAAATATTTTATAGCATATAATGGACAATATACATAAGCCTTAAAGAAACAATCATATAAATAACCATTTCATACCTACTTAAAAATTGCATAATACCACACTCCTAGATCCTCTCTGAATGCTCTAAAATAACCCTTCAAAGGAAATACATTTTTAAAAATAACAGATTTTTTGGCCAATAATTTAATAAAATAAAAGTTTCATTCATCTATGTAGATCATAATAAATGTTTTTAATAAGCATGAAATTATAACTCTGAAGTGTGCTAAAATGAAACCACCTGCTAAGGGTGAGAGAACAAAAATAAACATCATTTTTCCAAATAAGAGGAATTTATTACCTTTGAATCAAAGCATGTGGATTTGCTCAAACTGGCAATAAAGGAATATGGAAACACAAAGCATAGAATGTCATATTTTAGATTTCTAAAAGACTTTAAAGTGAAGAGTATATATTTTATAAATGCTACATAATGCTACATAATGACAAGATGACAGGTTGTGACAAATAGCATTTTAAAAGCTCTACTCATAATGGAACGGAAGGTGTCATTTACCTATAATTTTATATATGTCATTAATTTACTATATCTGGATACAACATATTACCAAACAGATGTTCATCAAAGACTAAATCATCTTTAATGGAACATAATAATTTGAACCTACATCTATTATTCATTTTTTCGATCTAACATTTATAGTCTCGCTAAACAATTTATCAGTTGTCGACAAAATTAAAAAAAAAATAGGATAAAAAGTCGTGTGTGGAAAAGTAGATTTTCTTTGAAATTTGCATTTAAATGAAAATATTTGCTGATATTTTTAAAACTTTAAATGTAATTTTATATATACCTGACCTATCAGATGATATAAAATTTTTGGAGAAAATAGGACATATTTTTTTGATCTTGGTTGAAGGTATTTATAAAGAGCAACTGTTTGTATTATTTGTATTGTGATATCTTAGTTAATAAACATGAATAACTGGTATAAAATATTTTTTTTTAAATTTTATTTATTTCCTTGACAGAGATCACAGGAAGGCAGAGAGGCAGGCAGAGAGAGAGGAATGGAAGCAGGCTCCCTGCTGAGATGAGAGCCCACTGTGGGACTCAATCCCAGGAACCTGGAATCATAACCTGAGCTGAAGGCAGAGATTTTTAACCCACTGAGCCACCCAGGCACTCTAAAATACGTTTTTTTTTTTTTTTTATATAGAATTATAGTTCTTGCCAATATATGGAACTAGCTGGAACTGAATGCCTCCTTCAAAGTCAGCTCTGGAGAAATTATGCAAGTGTAATATAGAACTATTTCAGATATTAACCAAAAACAAAGAAATAATGATAAATTCCTTAAAAGACTCAAAGTTGCTCTTGACTGGTATGCTTCAAGCTTTTTTCCTGGTTTGAGGACAGTTTTTAACAGGCCTGTCACTGTAGAAACCAGCTGGATGTTTAGAGGCTATCAGAACTGTGCAAAAACCTTGAAGGAGTAAAGACTTGAAAATTCTTTAGAGAGATTAGCTCCCTAAGGCATTATTCATCCACACATTTTCCTCCAAACAATTAAGGCTGATGGATGAGGGGCACCTGAGGGGCTCTCTCATCACGTGGGTGGTGGGCTAAGCCTCTGCCTTCATCTCAAGTCTTGGTCTCTGTGTCCTGGGATCCAGCCCCACATCGGGCTCTGCTCAAAAGGAAGCCTGCTTCCCTCCCTGCTTGCCTGCCTCTCTGCTTACTTGTAATCTCTCTCTCTCTCTCTCTCTCTCTCTCTCTGTGTCCAATAAATAAATAAAATCTTTAAAAAAGGCTGATGGATGATAAATTATGAAAACTGCTCCCTCCAAATGATGCTTCTTCATAAGGATTTAAGAATTTAAAATTGTAAGAACTTAAAATTGAAACTTGATCGTAGGATTTATCTTACAGAATAAGATCAAGTGCAGGCAGTTATTATTATTTCTGAAGTATTTGTGATTCTGGATTCTTGGCCTCATTAGTAAATTTATTTTTAAATTCTCCCATGGAGTGGTGATTGGCCTTCAGTCTTTCATTGATGTACATCATTGGGTCAAATGAGATGTGTGTGCCCAGAACTATATATAATCTTCTTTGTATTTCACTGGAGATGGCATTTCTGAGTTTTGTTCAATTGAATTTGGACAGATGTTTTAATAGTCACTTCTAGAGTTGGCCCTGGAGAATATCTTCCTTTTTTTTTTTTTCTCTTCCCAATTCTCTGAAAAACCCTGACTAATTCACATTATCACAGTGATATCACAATTCAAGTTTTTCCAAACACTATAGCTGCAAAATAGAAGGAAGCTACTCAGAATGTAATGCTATTGTGAATGATTGAGAAAGAAAACGTTATTATAATTAAGCTACCAGGTTTCAATGTATTTTATTGTTGCTTAGAAAATCCTAGCATACCCAGACTTTACAGAGATTTGATGATCCTAAGAGGAGCTGAACTCATGGACCAAAATAGCTATGCACATAAAAAGTACAATTACTTACCTAAAAAAGATGATGTGGTTAACTTTATATGGCAATCCAAGTGTTATTGGAACAGGAATTTAAAAAATAGCTTAGGGGCGCCTAGGTGGCTCAGTGGATTAAGCCACTGCCTTCAGCTCAGGTCATGATCTCAGGGTCCTGGGATCAAGTCCTGCATCAGGCTCTCTGCTCATCAGGGAGTCTGCTTCTCTCTCTCTCTCTCTCTCTCTCTCTCTCTCTCTGCCTGCCCTCCATCTACTTGTGATCTCTCTCTGTCAAATAAATAAATAAATAAAATCTAAAAAAAAAAAAAAAAGAATGACTGTACTTTTAAAAAATAGCTTAAAAGGGGCACCTGGGTGGCTCAGTGGGTTAAGCCGCTGCCTTCGGTTCAAATCATGATCTCAGGGTCCTGGGATCAAGCCCCACATCAGGCTTTCTGCTCAGCAGGTAGCCTGCTTCCCTTCCTCTCTCTCTGCCTACTTGTGATTTCTCACTGTCAAATATATAAATAAAATATTTTTAAAAGTAGCTTAAAAGTATATGATAAAATAATGATATACATATACAAAGAAAAGAAAGATACTATACTGTGAATATAAATTAAGTGAAAATTGTTGAAATAAAGAATACATTAAATGGAGACTAAGATGAATATAGCTGTAAAATGAATAAGTGAGTTGGGAAAAACAAACAAACAAAGAAATTAATGACTTCTGCCCAAATGCAGCAGAAGAGAAAAAAAATAAAGAAAATATTTAAATAAGTACTGAGATAAATTTTGGAGAATTAAAGAAAGATAAAAGATACCAGACTTAAAATGATGCCAAACATGAGAAATCAGAAACAAAACAAAACAAAACCACACACACAAAAAAACACTCATATAGGGTGCCTGGGTGACTCAGTGGGTTAAGCCACTGCATTCGGCTCAGGTCATGATCTCAGGGTCCTGGGATCGAGTCCCACATGGGGCTCTCTGCTCGGCGGGGAGCCTGCTTCCTCCTCTCTCTCTCTCTGCCTGCCTCTCCAACTACTTGTGATTTCTCTCTGTCAAATAAATAAATAAAATCTTTTAAAAAAAACCACTCATATATATTATGGTGAGTTTTAAGAATATCAAAAACAGAGAAGAGCATAAATGATGCCCAAGAGAAGAACAGATCACCTAAAATGTACAAGAATAATACTGACAGCAGAATTCTCAATAGTAATAGCATATAAAGGAGACAGCTGGGTGTTTGTATAGATGGAAAAGATATTTGAAACTAGATATTATACATCAAGCCAAATTATTGATTAAATTTGAGAGCACAGTAAAAATACAATGAAGCATGTTAGGTCTTAGAACATTTATCACACAGAGACACACATTTTAGAAAACTTCCTTGGAGGACAGCTCAATTTAGATAGAGAAAACAGAATTATGTACTCAAAGGCACATTTTGAAGGAAGGATTGAATATAGTCTGCACTGCAAATATTCTTTAATCTTATGTTCTGAATTTCCTAAATTTAAGAAGTATTTGTTCAAATATTTATCTTTAAATAAACCCTAGGAGACTTTTTCTTGGATTCTGTAAAATCAGTCCATTTGGATACAAATCTTTTTGTCACTGATGGAAATTTTGATAGCCCTTAACTTTGGAATGCCTAATGTATTGTTACAGCAATTGTGATTTGCCAATACATGGGTGATGTGTGTGTGTTGTGTGTGTTTATTTTTATTTTTGATGGTTTTACTCTTCTATGAGATTTTTAAGTAGATATAATTTTAATAAATTATGGTTTGTTGAAATTTATCTGAGGTTATATATAATAAAATGATATTTGTGTGAACTGAAGAAGTGCGTCTCCATTTTTTTTTTTTAAGAGTAGACTGGTCTTTAAAAATTGTCCAAAGAAGTACATTATATTCATTATTAAATTTGATAATATACAATAAAGTATTTATGGTCATATGGAACCATATCAAATTCTACTATTAATTCATATTAATAATTACCATAAGAGGAAAAAGGGATATTTTTCAAAATGAAAATTAGTGTATTTTTCAAAATATGATATAGTGTTATTCACTGAACAGAGGGAACAAATGTCAAAGTTTAACACAGTTTACAGAATGTTTTAACATAAATTGAAATTTAAATCTGACCAAAATTTCACAGTTAAGTAAAATGATAGCACTTTAAATCCTTGAAAAGTGGTAAGTGACCCAAAACATTGCTTAGAAAAACAAAATTTAACACTACACTAGTCTGAGATGGTTACGTTATGGTACAACTTGCCATTGTGTATCATCAAATGGTATATTTTTTTCTTTTGGTCTTGTCATTATATTTTATTTTAGCCATTCTGATAAGTGTGTAGTGTTATCTCAGTGTCATTTTAATTGCATTTCCTTGATGTCTAGTTATGTCAAATTATATTATTTTGATGTTTAATGTTCTGAGCTTTCTCAGTTCAAGACCATGAAGCCACTTAGGAAAAATACAGTTGCAGATGTACTCATAGACCAACTCTTATTTAGAAATAAGAACAAACATTACTACCCATTCCAACAAAAAATAGATTTGTTATGCAGTAGGGATTTTATAAATTACCTGACACAACTTATATAGTAAGATGAAATGGGACTGGAGGCTTCTTGCAGCTATATACAACATCATTTTAATTTCAATTTTCAGTATAATTTTTCCAAGGTATACACAGAATATATATTTAATGTAAATTGTTAACATTTTATTTTTTTTATTTTTTATTTTTTTTTTTTTTTTTTTTAGTAAAGATTCACAATAGATGGAGAGGCAGGCAGAGAGAGAGAGGGAAGCAGGCTCCCTGCTGAGCAGAGAGCCCGATGCGGGACTCGATCCCAGGACCCCGAGATCATGACCTGAGCCGAAGGCAGCGGCTTAACCCACTGAGCCACCCAGGCGCCCAATTGTGAACATTTTAAACTCTGTATATGAAAATTAATCAATTTTAAGTTTATAACAATCCAAATTAACGGAAGTTTATTTTAAATTAGTTAGCTTTCTCTGCATTGCAAGACAGAATAATCAAGAATTGGTAAAAAAAAATAATCTCTGTAAAATTACCAGGGGTGCATTATAAAGTGTTCGGTAACCGATCAAACTCACAATTTGGATTGAATGGCAAGTGATTTTTAAAATCTGGAACTCATTGTCATTTTTTTTTTTTTCTTCATTGTGTCTTAATAAATTACTGTGTTCATTTGCATGGAAGTGAGGAAAAATGCATGACATTTCATCTCAACACTAACATTTTTAACTGGCAACTCTGAATGTACTTTACAGCAGTGTAACAAAGTAAAGATCATTGATGTTTCATGAAATATTTGTTATAATTCTCAAGGAGATAGGGAGTTTGTGCAAAAATGCAAATCACTTTGCGACTAAACACATTGTTTATTTCAGCTAATTTTAAGAAAATATGCTAAGACTCTCTCAAAAAAAGGAAGCAATGATTTAGGTTTTCCTTCAAACTCCTTATCTAATCCTGAACCAACAGCACATAGTTCAAAGAGCAACTAATTTGTGCAGCTCCAATTTACACATTTCCTAACAATGCTTAATTTAGTGGAATTTCTGTCCAATTATGTTAATTTGATGTAGTGAGAGACAAACATTCAAAAAGATCATCCTTAATTTATATAGATTGCCAAACTCTGCATTTTCTGAATGACGCCCAGGAAAGTATTTTCAAAAACAAACAAACAAACAATGCCAGAACCACTATTAGGTCATCTCTAGGCAGAAAGTGACTCAGAGCCTACATTACTCTCTCCCTGAAAGTATACTGTAGGCACTGAAACTACTACCCTGAGTCTGTGCTATCAAATTCCTTAAGTTAGAAAGTTTTAAAACCAGTCTGTGTGGGAGTATTTCATTTACAGATAGAGACTTGGTTGTTTATACATTTTCATACTTGATTTTTAGGGTGTAATAACTATGTTTTAAAATTCATGGTGGTTTTGAATACTGTTGGATAATTGTGCTAAAATGGTATATCCATTCCTCCTAGGAAACAGAAATTATAGAAAGGTAGTGTTTTTCAGATCTGACATCTTTGAGTCATTGCAGTTTCAGTATAAATGCAATAGGAAAAGTGACATTCATGTTTATGATATTTTCTATAAATAAATTAGAATGTACTGGAGGCCTGATATAAAGTGGGATGACTAAACTTCAGTAAGATCTTGTTTTCAATTCAAAATAAATTTTAAATTGAATTATGCACCTCTAAGTTCAGAGACAATAAACATTAACCAACACAATTAATAAGTTCTATTTCTTGAAATTTCGGGAACATTGATAGTCTCACCTACTGGATGAACAACAGCTAAAATTTTTGGTCATGGATTCTTGCTAAAATATCACTTTCCCAAAGAAAATTAATGTTATGAATTTTCACTGATTGTTATTGATCATGAAGAATATAACAACCATGATAAAAAGAGTAGGAAAAACATGATATCTCATCTGTAAGGGCATGTGGAAAGTAGGAAATGCTAATAAAAATAACTACCATTATTTCCCAAGTTAACATAATATAACAGAACAAAAATATTTCATAACAATATTTTCTAGGCTCATTCTTTTTTTTAATATAATTTTTTATTTTTTATAAACATATATTTTTATCCCCAGGGGTACAGGTCTGTGAATCACCAGGTTTACACACTTCACAGCACTCACCAAAGCACATACCCTCCCCAATGTCCATAATCCCACCCCCTTCTCCCAAACCCCCTACCCCAGCAACCCTCAGTTTGTTTTGTGAGATTAAGAGTCACTTATGGTTTGTCTCCCTCCCAATCCCATCTTGTTTCATTGATTCTTCTCCTACCCACTTAAGCCCCCATGTTGCATCACCACTTCCTCATATCAGGGAGATCATATGATAGTTGTCTTTCTCTGCTTGACTTATTTCGCTAAGCATGATACGCTCTAGTTCCATCCATGTTGTCGCAAATGGCAAGATTTCATTTCTTTTGATGGCTGCATAGTATTCCATTGTGTATATATACCACATCTTCTTGATCCATTCATCTGTTGATGGACATCTAGGTTCTTTCCATAGTTTGGCTATTGTGGACATTGCTGCTATAAACATTCGGGTACACGTGCCCCTTTGGATCACTACGTTTGTATCTTTAGGGTAAATACCCAATAGTGCAATTGCTGGGTCATAGGGCAGTTCTATTTTCAACATTTTGAGGAACCTCCATGCTGTTTTCCAGAGAGGTTGCACCAGCTTGCATTCCCACCAACAGTGTAGGAGGGTTCCCCTTTCTCCGCATCCTCACCAGCATCTGTCATTTCCTGACTTGTTGATTTTAGCCATTCTGACTGGTGTGAGGTGATATCGCATTGTGGTTTTGATTTGTATTTCCCTGATGCCGAGTGATATGGAGCACTTTTTCATGTGTCTGTTGGCCATCTGGATGTCTTCTTTGCAGAAATGTCTGTTCATGACCTCTGCCCATTTCTCGATTGGATTATTTGTTCTTTGGGTGTTGAGTTTGCTAAGTTCTTTATAGATTCTGGACACTAGTCCTTTATCTGATATGTCGTTTGCAAATATCTTCTCCCATTCTGTCAGTTGTCTTTTGATTTTGTTAACTGTTTCCTTTGCTGTGCAAAAGCTTTTGATCTTGATGAAATCCCAATAGTTCATTTTTGCCCTTGCTTCCCTTGCCTTTGGCGTTGTTCCTAGGAAGATGTTGCTGCGGCTGAGGTCGAAGAGGTTGCTGCCTGTGTTCTCCTCAAGGATTTTGATGGATTCCTTTCGCACATTGAGGTCCTTCATCCATTTTGAGTCTATTTTCGTGTGTGGTGTAAGGAAAGGCTCATTCTGATAACTCTTTTCTACATTCAAATTTAAAGGTTGAGGCATGTGATATATATATTACACAAAAACCATCCCAAGGAATTCGTTAAAAAAAAAAAACAACTCTTAATAAAGGACAAATCCAAAGGAATTTCTTTTCTAATTTAATTAACAAATTATAAATCGACTTACCTATTTCATCACAGTGTATCAGGCACCAATAATATTTTTTAATCGTCATACCTGATGCAATAGTTACCATCTTTCAGACATACTGATCATGAGCAAGCAAATAAACAAGAGCACTGTAGCTTAAGATCTACCTGCATAAATATAGGACTACTTCAGACAATCTCTTCACCACAACATAGCAATGAATAGAAATCATACATGCTCTGTAATGGACATACAGATGAGATAGAAGGGGATGGGTGTTACTATATGCAGAATCTTTATTAATTACATTGTAAAACATAATATGGAAAAACAGAATACAATTTTAGAAATACCCAGGTCACCATCATTGTTTTATTTTTATATGTGTAGATAAGGAGTTTAGTAAACAATCCATGACTATTCAACTTCTTATATTTTGAAAATTTTAGCAACAGTAACAAACCTAGCAACTAGAAAATTGTATCTATCTGCAAAATACAGCTTTGCCAGCATGGTAGAGGAAAAGCAAAACAAAATAAGTAAGAAAAGTTTAACATTTCACAAGAGTTTTACTTTTATATTTTTATTTATTATTTTTTATTTTTCACTTATTATTTACTTCTATTTTCTACTTTATTTTAATGAAAATGCCATGACCATAACATAAGAGCAGAATTAAACCAACATGAGAAATTATTTTTTTCATAAGTTATAATAAACTAGCTTGGTGATTAATTCAAAAATTATATTACAAACTTCAGTGTTCTTGCAGTAAGTATCACTTCATAAACAAATGAGTCAGGAGTCATAAACTAAAGATGATTCTAAATGTTATTTAGAGAGACATTCTGTTCTTAATATATTTCAAATATTCTACACAAGGCAAAGTGGATCCAAGTAATCTGTAGGCAAAATAAGATTTTAGAGAAGTATATATTTCCAACAGTATTTATAAAATATTACCTTTATGTAAGGCATCATCCTGGACTTTGTGGAAAACATACAAAGGAGTAAGAAGTGGCCCTTCAAGAAACACATAGAATATCAAGGTTTAACATGAAGCAGCATGTCTTCTCTAAGTAAAAAAAAACATTGTACCAACTGACTTTACTGAAACTTTATATTTATTGCTCTCGTTTTAGGTCATATTGTCCTTCTGCATGCAGGCTCCGATAACGGACATGATATAGACTGAATAGCTTATAAAGAACAGAAAACAAGAAAACTTATTTCTCACAGTTCTAGAACTGAGAAGTTCAAGATTAAGGAATGGGCATATCCAGGGAGAGCCCACTTCCTCATAGATGGCTATCTTCTCACTGTAAATGTACATGATGAATGAAGCAAGAGAACTCTCTGGGGTCTCCTTTAAAAGGACTGTAATCCCACTTATGACCTAATCACCTCCCAAAGGCCCCTATGTTTTAATACTATCACTTCCAGAGTTAGATTTCATAATATGATTTTGGGAGACATAAACATTCACACCATAGTATATATAAACAAAAAAAGACACAGAAACAAGAAACAACAAAAATTATTTTAACTACCTATTATTTTCAACTACATAAAATTTTAATTTGTTTCTATATAATATTAAATAACTCATTTGAGTGATTCACTTATATCCAATGCATCTGAGTGCAATTAAATTTGCTTACCCAACATATCCAGCAGCATATTTCTTCGGACTATCCCATTCCCCACCTTACAGGATTTACCACAATTAGAAGACAGGGGATAGAGGATAGATAGATAGATGTATACATAAACACACTTGTACATACACATATGCATATTTTTTCCTGTTAATGATACTCATGCAAATAAAATTTAAGCTCAAGGAAACCTGTCTTGTGTGTTACTTAATATCCAGTTTTTAGTCAACATCCAAAAACAAATAATCCAATAAAAACATGGATAGAAGACATGAACAAGTGTTTCCCCAAAGAACACATTCAAATGTTCAGTAGATACATGAAAAGATGTCCATCATCATGTATCATCAGGAAATTGCAAAGCAAAACTAGAAAGAGATACCACCTCACACCTGTCAGAATGGCTAAAATCAACACTACAAGAAACAAAAGGTGTTGGAGAGGATGTGAAAAAGTAACACTAGTGGGGGCTGCCTGGGTGGCTCAGTGGGTTAAGCCTCTGCCTTCAGCTCAGGTCATGATCTCAGGGTCCTGGGATCAAGTCCCACATCGGGCTCTCTGCCAGGCATGGAGCCTGCTCCCTCCTCTCTCTCTCTACTTGTTATCTCTCTCTGTCAAATGAATAAAATCCTAAAAAAAAAGAAAAAGAAAGAAAAAGTAACAATTGTGAACTGTCGGTGGTGATGCAAACTGATACAGCCATATTGGAAAACAGTATGGAATTTCCATAAAATTTAAAAATAGAAGTCCTTTGTGATAAACAATCCTGTTGGTGTGTATTTACCCAATGAATATAAGAAAACTTATTCAAAGGGATGCTAGCACCCCTATGTTTATAGCAGCATTATTTATAAAGCTAAGATATGGAAAGAGCCCAAGTATCCATCAATTGATGAATGAATAAAGGATAAGTGGTATGTATATACAATGGAATATTATTCAGCCATAAAAAAAAAAAAGACCGAAATCTTGCCATTTGCAATAACATGGATGGAACTAGACAGTATAATGCTAAAAGTGAAATAAGTCAGTCAGAGAAAGACAAATACCTTTACTCATATATGGAATAAAAGAAACAAAACAAACAAGCAAAAGGGAAAATAATAAGACATAGAAAGAGAAGCAAAGCAAGAAACAGATATTTCATTACGGAGAACAAACTGATGGTTACTTGAGAGGATCTGAAAGGAGTGATGGATTAAATAAGTGATGGGGGTTAATTAGAGCACTTGTCATGATGAGCACTGAGTGTTATATGTTATATTGTACACATGAAACTAATACAACCATATATGTTAACTAACTGGATTTCAAATGAAAAAACTTTTTTAAAATACCCAGTTTTTAGCTCACATTCTGGCTTACAAAAGGGATTTAGTCAGGAATTTGGAGATTAGTTAATGAACAAATAAAGGGGTGAACAGGCAGTTGTTAGATAAAATTACTATCCTTTCTGGCATGATCTTATACCTTTTATCTAGAATTAGTTTTAGCACTTTAGACTCTTCCTATTTTATTTTGAGTCATTAAACAAAAATTTCCTCAAAGGACCTTAGACTCCATCCAATTTGAGCAACAGTGTGAGAGAGGAAATGGTTTCCAGGAGGAAAAAAAAAAAAAAAAGATGAAACTACTTTTGTTTACAAGTGAATGCATAGTTCTTCCACAGAAGAAGCTCTAAATGGTCATGGCTCCAGCTTTATATGTGTTCAGTCATATGTTCAGAAGTAGGTAACACTATCAAAAAAATATAAAGCATCTGAGATTTTTTTCCCTTATTTGAAAGCTGGTGTATGAGTCTGCCGTGGTTTCTTGGGTGTTGATAGAAGATGCAGACTCATGGTTCAGAAATAATATAGTTCATTATTCACAGCAATAGAAGTAGTCAGAATATTAACAGTTTTGTGTGTGTGTGTGTGTGTGTGTGTGTGTGTGTGTGTGTGTGTAGGGGTGGGAGTTATATATCAGTTCTGAGCCTCAGTTCCCACAAGAAGAATCAAAACAGAGGCAGATAATATTTGCAAACACAACAGGTTAAGTTAAAAAAAAGATACTATTTCTGTTTTCCAAGTCTATTCAATACAACCATCTTCAAAGGATAGTCTAGAAGAAATAATAAATGCAGAAATGTAAGCAACCAATTGAAAAGTGTCTCCCAAGAAACACACTTTGAGAGTCTTCATTTGACAAAAATACTATAGGATATTACATGGATCGGGTGCATTGAATACTGGAAGGTTAAAATTACAAGGGACCAAATATTTTTAAGCAGTTCTGGCATCCAGTAGAGTTCAAATAGGTTTTATAAGATTGAGGAAAGAAGCCATCAAAACCTGGGCCCAGGGGCGCCTGGGTGGCTCAGTGGGTTAAGCCTCTGCCTTCGGCTCAGGCCATGATCTCAGGGTCCTGGGATCGAGCTCTGCATCAGGCTCTCTGTTCAGCAGGGAGCCTGCTTCCCCCTCTCTCTCTGCCTCTCTGCCTACTTGTGGTCTCTGTCAAATAAATAAATAAATAAAATCTTAAAAAAAAAACAAAACAAAAAAAAAAACCTGGGCCCAATTTTCCCAAAAGTATGATTCTGATTCTAGTCTCTATGATGTTATTCCTTGAAGACAATGTCTCTAGTTGAGTTGAATTAGTTTACTAAAGAGCATACCCCCATTTGTTGTAGGCGATGAACAATATGCAAGAGGCAAAATGCCACATGGAAGCCACCTGGTCTTCAGTGGAATATAGAATCAGTTCCTTTGGGATGAATTTGTTCCACATTTGACTTCCCACTTAAGGGAGAATAAGAGTACCTTCTAATAGATTTTAAATAGGAAATGACAATGGAAGCTTATGCAAGATTATAAAATGGGAAATTTCATTTAGATAAGCAATCATTTCAAAGTCATCTTCTTAATATTACAGACTCTTCACATAATCATAATTTTATTTTGGTATTATATGGTAATTTCAAATATAGTAAATATAAAGAATTTACTCTCTGTAATTATAGCGAGTCTGGTCATAGTTTGATGGCAACAAAACTTCGATTTAGAAGTATGGTCTACCAATTATTAATACATTTGGAAATGGTTTGTCATCTTCACTCCACTTGTCTCACTAAAACAGTGAGCCAAAAAAGTAGGTCCATGCTGTTTACTATGGTCAAAATGGGTTGCTTTTGTGCTTGGTAAAGAAGCAGTCATATTTTGGAAGAAGAAAACTGAGGCTATTAATATTTTCAACTTATTTTCAGAAAAGGAAAGTAAGGATAATCTAAGCTAAAGCCAAAATCTAACACAAGGTGGCAGGAGAATGATCTTTTCCCAGATAAAGGGTTTTTCAACTTAGCCATGTTAGGAGGAAGAAGAGATGAGACATTGTGGACTTGACTAAGGTTTGTACACTGTTCAAAAAGTTTTCAAAATAATGTGTATTATTTTTATTCTTTTAGTTGAGACAAAAACAAAACAAACAAACAAACAAACAAAAAACCACTAATGAGCTTACTCTTAAAAGGAGGTAAACAAGAAACTAGCAAAGACTGTTAGGTATTGTCCCCCTCCTTTTTTTTTAAAAAAATTATGTTATGTTAGTTACCATACAATATATCATTAGTTTTTGAAGTAGTGTTCCATGATTCATTGTTTGTGTAAAACACCCAGTGCCCCATGCAATATGTGCCCTCCTTAATACCCATCACCAGGCTCATCCATCCCCACATCCTTCTCATCTTTAAAACCCTCAGTTTGTTTCTTGGGGGTCCATAGTTTTTCATGTTTCATTTCCCCCTCCAATTCCCCCACTTCATTTTTCCTTTCCTTCTCCTAATGTCCTCCATGCTATTCCTTAGGTTCCACAAATAAGTGAAACCGTATGATGATTGACTTTCTCTGCTTGACTTATTTCACTTAGCATAATCTCCTCCTCCTTCATCCTTTCTGATGGCTGAGTGATATTCCATTGTATCCATAGATCACATCTTCTTTATCTGTTTGTCTGTTGAAGGGGATCTTGGCTCTTTCAACAGAATGGCTATTGTGGACATTGCTGCTACGAACACTGGGGTGCATATGGCCCTTCTTTCCAGTAAAATAGAGCTAGCCTATGACCCAGCAATTGCACTACCGAGTATTGACCTCAAAGATACAGATGTAGTGAAAAGAATTAGGTATTGTTAAAGCACAAATGCAGGGGATAGAAGTTATGGTACAGAAGAGGGAAGGGCAACCATATGGCAGAGTAGAATAAAGTAGCTCAGGAAGAGATTAGTCATATCCAGATATTGTAAGGCATGTGGGGTTGGCAGGGAGAGCATGAGAAATCATGAGAGCAGAGAGAGAAAATGGACCAGGCAGGAGAGGTTTATAACATTTTAACATCTAAGGTAAGCATATGCAAAGAAGAATAGGGAAAGAAAAAAAGTTTTTATAAGACTCAATACATAAGGAATAACGTGGAGGACACTGGGAGATGGAGAGAAGTGTGCTGGGAGAAATCGGAGGGAGAGACAAACCATGAGAGACTGTGGACTCTGAGAAACAAACTGAGGGTTTTGAAGAGGAGGGTGGCAGGTGGTTGGGTGAGCCCAGTGGTGGGTATTAAGGAGGGAATTTATTGCATGAAGCACTGGGTGTGGTGCATAAACAATGAATTTTGGATCACTGAAAATAAATTAAAAGAAAAAAAAAAGACTGACTACAGACATGGACCTCAGTGTAACACAGATATGGAGCTCACTGTAATACCAGCCACTTCCCACCGACACACACAGACTATGATAATAATAAATAATAATGCAATTAAGAAAATTGCCTGCCAAATAATTTTCCTCTTTTTTATTTTTATGATTATTATTTTTATTTTATTTTTTAAGTTTTTATTTAAATTCCAGTTAGTTAAAATAAGGTTAATATTAGTTTCAGGTGTACAATATAGTGATCAACACTGCCATACAATGGCTTAAATAAAAAAATGAAAAAAAAATTTTTAAAGATTTTATTTTTAAAAACCTCTACACCCAAGGTGGATTTCAAATGTACAACGCCAAGATCAAGAGTTACATGTTTTACTGACTGATCCAGCCAGGCACCCCAACAAATAAAATTTTATAAAATTGTTGAGTTTGTGGGAGTCTCATTTGCTCAGTCAGTTAAGTGTCTGCCTTTGGCTCAGATCATGATCTCAAGAGTCCTGGGATTGAGCCCCATATTGCTCATGCTCTCTCTCTCTCTCTCTCTCTCTCTGGCTTTTGCTCTCAAATAAATAAATAAAATATTTTTTTAAAAAATTGTTGAGTTTGTTTAACTAGTTTTAAACTAGTATACAGAGATGAAGATAAAGTATGATGTCATGGCAGGGGAAAAATACAACTTACACGTTTTAAAAATAAAATGTGCAATGCAAGTTACATCACTTCTTTTATCACCACACTGGGACTTTCCCTACTGAGTTGTTGTAATGTAAGGACCTATTTTATATTTTTATATTTTAGCAAGAGGCTTTCATTGAGGTTAACCCTTAAACTGTCCTTGCTCCCCTTCCCCCAGGGGATTCACTTAAAAACAAGTCCTGGAAATCAGCTCCAGGTAACAAAGCACATATACAAGGGTGGGTCAGGCCAGGTGGAGAGACATCAATCAGGGGGGGGGGGGGGGGGGCTGGCGGTGTTTGCATTTTGTCTCCCTAGATACTAAGGAGTATGCCCCACTCCTCCACCCTTTGGGAACCTTTTTGGCACCAATCCTAATCAAGGTGTAATAGGCTGGGTCAAATGTCTATACTAGGGTAAATTGTACCTCAATTGGTCACCTAGCCTCACTGTGGAGTTTCCTGTGTGTGTTAAAATCTCATTGGTCACCTGTGCGTGGCCAGGCCTGACTGCATGGCCTTTGCCCTTAAAAGCTAGACTGTGAAACAGAGAAGGGTTGCCTTCTCTCATAAGAGGTGTGGCCCCGAACGTTCGGTTAGATTCTTGATGCTTGGCATGAAATAAAGCTTTGCTTGACCTTCGCTTTACATCAGTCTCGCTCCTATAATCATAGACCCATTATTGGGGCATAACAGTATTAATCTTATAGTTATAAGTCCACAATGCATCCATCATCCATCCTACCCTTTAACATTCCCCTTTGGACAGACCCATGATCTAGAACAAGCCTTATTTTATAGTGCCTTGTAGGAGATTTTTGCTGCTGCCTAAATTGCCTACTTTCCTCTCACCATTACCACGGAAATTGGGCCCACTGAAACAAAGGGGTAGTGTAAGAAATTAACAACTTCCATAAATCTCTTTAAATAATAAAGTATAAGATAGTGATACCTTTTTTTCTGCCACATAACCAATTCTTGCAAGAATAAGGTCATATAAGAGAATTTACAACACATGCTAGCATTATCCTACTGGACCCAGATCATTTGTATGTTTCTCTGTCTCTGAGAAATGTAGTTATTTACATGACTGAAACATACAAATTGTTTGATATGACTACTAATATCACCTACATTATTTTAATATGTTTAAGGCTTCTGAAATACATAGGTTTTGCAAACACTTATTAAGAATCTTGTATATATCAAACACTTTAAAAATCTCTGCATATAAAAAAAAAAAAAAACAAAAAAGCTCTACCTCAATGGAACTTTGAGTCTGAAAAAGATACAGGCAATATACAAGGCAACAGATAGGATAATTACATATTTGATTATATACTTGGAGGATGTCACATTAAATTGATATGAAAATGATGAGAAGGATCTGAATTTCTTGTCAAAATTTTTGCCTTAAACGAAATTGATATTTAGGGAAAGTTTTTTACTGAAAGAGGTCCTGTGTCAACCAAAAATGTTAAACCATGATCTGACTAAATTTTCCAGTTGTGATCATTGCTTTGTTTAGCTGTCTTATATTAAGACTGAATTTAGTAATTCAGTCTCAGATTTCAGTCTTTTTTTTTAAGAATTTATTTATTTATTTAGAGAGAGAGAGAGTGGGCGGGGAGGTGCAGAGGGAGAGGAAGAACCAGACTCCTTGTTGAGCAGGCAGCTGATGCAGGACTGGATCCTAGTACCCTGGCATCATGACCTAAGCTGAAGGAAGACACTTAACCAACTGAGCCACCCAGGCACTCTAGACTGTAAACTTCTTAAAGGTAAAAAGTTTATTCTTCTAGTAGTTCCACAGACATTTCTAACATCCATAAGAAAGCATGTACTGATGTAAAATGCCAGAAAATCAAATTATTTAAAAAAGAAAGAAAGAAAAAAGATATATCTGGATAAAAGAGAAAAACAGAAAATCTAATAATACATTGAATTATTAGAGCAAAGAGTGGAGGAAGAGAAAATAAATATGAAATAGAGATTTCCATTAAAAGAAAAAAATTGAATAAGGCAGGAGATTTAGAAAATTATTATGACAGACTTGAGAAAAAAATAAAATAGGAATTTTTAGAAAATAGCAATGAATGAAAAGGTAAATTGTTCCTACCTCTATAATACTAGCTGTTTATTGTTGTTGTTGCTAATTTACCTATTTAAGCTAATAAACAAAGAAAGGTTTCATTTAGGGATAAGGTATATATATATATATATAATAAATATTTATATATATATATATATATCATAAATATATATATATATATATATATATATATATATATATTTCCATTTAGTGATAAGGTGTATATATATATATATATTTTTTTTTAATTTTAATTGTTAGAAAATGTGTCACAGAAAGTGTTTAAACTTTGAGATACAGATGCAACATATAATGAACTACATTGTTTGAATGTCTAATTTTTAAATGCTGTTAGAGGAAACTTGGTGGAAATGTACTTATGTGGTTGTGTTTCTGGAACTAAGTTTATTTATTAATAAGGAATAGTTTAAAATTATGAAATGACCAGGAGTGGACAATTTTCCTAATCCTATCAGCTCTTTGCAGCTCTTTTATTAGGCCCCTTTAGGGGAATATCAGGTTTATTTATCTAATTAAATTTATCTAATTAAATTTTATATTAACGTGCTTTTGACTTTTGGCCTTTCTCTTCCTTCTGTTCTTTTTTTCCCCTAAATTACATGTTTCTGTTTAACAGCTACTATCAATTCTTTGATAGGAATTCTCGACATCAATTTACTAATTCCAGAGATGAAGCAGCATCAATATTTAGAAGCTAAGAATACAAAGCCTTGGGCATCTGGATGGCTCATTCAGTTAAGCATCTGCCTTCAACTCAGGTGGTGATCCAGGGTCGTGGGATGAAACCCCAGGTTGATCTTTCTGCTCAGCTGGGAGTCTACTTCTCCCTCTCCCTCTGCCTGCAGCTCCCTTTGCTTGCGTTCTCCCTCTCTTTGTCAACTAAATAAAATAAAATAAAATAATGTAAATAATACATTTATTTATTTATTAAAATGCAATTATTACACAATACATAATGTATTGCATAATTATAATAATGATTAATAATTTACTAAATATTTATATTAAATATATCAATTTAATTAAATAAATATTTTTTAGAATTTACAATATTTCAAATTTAGAGTATTAAATATTAAATCATTAAATAATAAACAAACATCTAAACATAATTAAATAAAATAATTTATTTATTAAAATGAATAAAATAATGTTAAGTCATTATCTGAACATGTATTTTTAAATAGTCTAAAATAAACCATCTAATAAAGTCTAAATACATTGAGTTCAGATATTTATACAAGTTAACCCAGACACTCAACCCACAGACAGTTTCAAAACATTTGTTTTTATCTACTACTCAAAATACGATTGTAATGTATTTATTTATAACTTGGACATAGCAAGGAAACTTGGAGGAAAAGGAGACATTTGCTTTTAATACTTGAAAATTATTTTGTTGATTAAAAAAAATAAAAACCTTAACACAGGAACATTTCTTCTTAAATAACACTGTGAAGTTTCTGAGTCGCATTCTATTAAACGTGCTGATAAAATGGCCTCAGTTACTCATTTAAATTATTAGCTGAATGGGTAACAAATGAAGTAGAGAGCTTTTTAATTATTTATGAATGTATTGCTTGTGGATGGAGTGCCACATAGAGTTACCTCTCTTTTTGACTTTGTTTTGTGAGCAGCAGTGGAATCCATGAATGAGATTAAACATAAGGACATTCACAGAAATTCTTAATGAACTTCTGGGGAAGGGCAGTAAGTGCAAGGAAAAACTGCAGCAAGACTAATTACAAATTTCAAGTGGTCATCGCTTAATTATAGAAGCTTTTAAGTTCAAGTAATATATCTTTTTATGAGCCTATCATATTGTATTAATTACCACAAACTGCACTCTTGAACACTTATCTTTTCACATATTTCTTATTCTTAGTACTTAAAATTACCCTTATGACTGATAAGTAAATGGATTTTACTGACAATGCATTTATTTACATAAATAAATAATGCTGTTTATATATATAAAAACAATTGAATATGTGTATGTGTTCAATGAAAATTTTTTTTTCAAATTAACATCTTAATTCTACCACATTGGTTACAAATAGATATAGACTTTATAGATTCATCAAATATTTTATTCTCAAATTTATATCTCCTTTGTGAAGTAAATGAAACTGTATATATTAAATATAATCCTATCACATGTAACAGTTACTAGTGCATTCCAGGACATACATAGGTCAGGTTCTACTCAAGGCATCACGGATAACTGGACTTAACTTTCTATACTAGGAGTCTTCTGTATATTTCTGTGGCTTTTATACTACAATCAGGAGGAAGAATTCTTTTGCTAAAAGCTTCCAAATGACTATGTGAGTAGATTATTTGTAGACCAGTGATATAATATTATAGTTTACTATGTAAAGCATGATAAAATAAAATGCTACTGCCATATTTAATTTGTTCAGTAAAGCATTCATTTAGTTAACAAGCATTCATTTTCTTTTTTTTAAGATTTTATTTATTTATTTGACAGACAGAGATCACAAGTAGACAGAGAGGCAGGCAGAGAGAAAGGAAGGGAAGCAGGGTCCCTGCTGAGCAGAGAGCCTGATGTGGGGCTCTATCCCAGGACTCTGGGATCATGACCTGAGCAGAAGGCAGAGGCTTTAACGCACTGAGCCACCCAAGAGCCCCAAGCATTCATTTT
This sequence comes from Mustela putorius furo, assembly GCF_011764305.1. Lineage (NCBI taxonomy): Eukaryota > Metazoa > Chordata > Mammalia > Carnivora > Mustelidae > Mustela > Mustela putorius. The sequence goes on from NW_025421712.1 coordinate 77,540, forward strand.
CTTTATACAGAAGAGATAGAACAATATTATATAGTAGAAAATACAGTAAATAATCTAGAAACCTTGATCATTTTGTTTTGACAATTTTTAGAACATAATATTAGCTAAAGTTCAAGTGCAAGTTATATTTGTATCATAGGAGGAAAAGTTAATTAAAAGTTTGTTTATTACCATAGTTTAACACTTCAACAAAATGATAACGAGTCAAAAATTAATGAATATATGAAGTATACAATAAAAACAATAATCTTGAGTGTATGTGACTCACTGTAGGTATTGATAGGCTAGAAGTCAAAGGGAAAGTATCTATAGGGTTTGTTCAGTTCCATGCTCATCAGATTAATAGGCTTTCTCATATTGCTTCCTTCACCACGTTAATTTGTCTAATGAAGTTTTCAAGAGTTAAAGACAGTGATAGGTTCATGGCTGGAGAGAAGGTACAGAATCTAAGATAGTCCAGCAGTGCTTATTATTTAAGAGAAAGACAGCATGGGAGGTGAGGGGTGGAAGGAAAGGGATAAGAAGAGAGAATCTTAAGCAACCTCCTTGCCCAGCACAGAGCCTATAGGGGCTTCATCTCATCACCCTGAGATAACAACCTGAGCTGAAATCAAGAGTCAGATGCTTATCTAATTGAGTCACCCAAGTGCACCATTTTTTTCCCTGTATCTTTATTTCCATCTCTTTCTGTAACTGAGTTTCCCTTCAAAATCAGGACTTGCATACACAACCTAAATAATTATTTTGGGATTTGATCACGTGGAAGAGGAGAGAATGAGAAGAGCTAAGTGGTCCAGGAGAAACATATATGAGTTCAGACTGAGTGGATTATGATTGTAGACAACTGAGCATCAATCCTAATGCACAGAAAACATCTCAGAATTATTTTCCTGAAACAAGAAAGACTCTGTTTAACCCACTGGCTTCTGCATCCTATCCACAGTGGTTAAAATTCATCCCAGAAGTAATTAATGTCCCTGACTTTACTATTACTGGGCATGAGAGAGGAGCTGAGTGGGCTTGGTCAGTGTCCCACCTAATGAAAGGCAGAGCAGATTCAGGCAAAAAAAATTATGAGTTCTTTCCAAATTAGATTTAATAGGATTCTATTTTTCACTTATGAATTCATTTTACATTTTATATTTTATCGATTTTTCTAAGCTTTGGCCAATATTCACTGCATTTTCGAATAGCCTTTATCTATTTTTGTAAATCATTTTTCTGCTACATTTGTTTAGTCATGGTTATCCATTTCTTCTTCCAAGTTTTTCAGATATGTGATATCATTTTCCAAATTAATTATTTAAAATGTTTATTTTTTATACTAAACTTCTATGAAAAACATTGATATATGTATTATGGCATATTGTTCCCCTTTTAACTTATTTTTAAAAATGTGAATGTGCCTTGGCAAATTCATATTGTTTCTTTTTATGCTTATGTAGATTCTTCATAATTTTCCCAAGTTCATTGGCTTATGGTTTATATTTTTTAAATAATTTTCCTACTGCCAATTAATAGATCTTTTTCCATTACATTGTCTAAGTTGCTATTGCCATTATAAGTAAAAAGCACCTGGAAATCTATATCCCTGTCCATTTTCCTCAAATCACTCATTATTTTCAGGATCTAGTTGGATTTTCTTACGGGTTCCAGGTGGACAAGCTTTTGAACTGGTGCTAATTATTATTTCTGTTTCTGGTTTCCTGCATTTACCAGCTTCAGGGATCATTTTTAACAATTATGATGAAATGAAGGCATCATATTCTTATTCTCAACTTCATTAATAATGATATTAGTATAACATGTCCTACAAGATAATAATAGATACATGTAAAATAATTTCATTGACCAAAAAAGTGGTGGAAAATGTAAATAAAACACAGTGGCAACCAACTAGTCATTTCAAGTTGAGCTATTTTTTTCCCCCTTTATCTCCCTGTCTCTTTAATTTCCTGTAGCACATTCCTACAAAGTATTTTAAGGTGTTTTATATGCACATACATAGAGATCATCATGGAGTCTAAATCTAATAATTCCTTGTCAGTTTTAAATATTTTAAGTATTGTTCATTCCTATGTCAGTTGTCTATTAACTTTTTCTCCACACTGTACTTAATTTCAAGGAAATATTTAATTTTAATATAAATTAATTAATCACTTTAATAAATATTTTTACCTTATGGATTAATCTTTGATGCTTATTTCTTAATTTTTTTAACTTTTAAAATTTTATTTAGAGAGAGAGAGAGAGAGAGAACAAGCACAAGCAGGGGAAGCTGCACTGGGAGAGGGAGAAGAAGCAGGTTCCCCACCAAGCAGGGAGTCAAGCTCAGTCTCAGGGCCTTGTGATCATGATCTCTGGTGAAGGCAGAGGCCTAGCTGACTGAGCCACTGAGTCTAATTGTTATCTTTGATATTTAAGGAAATACTTTATCATCTCTAATTGATCCCCTATGTCACAAATACAGTTTTCTCTATGGTGCTATTAATTTTATTGTCTTAAAATTAGACTCTTTTTCTAGAAGCATTTTTAATCAGTCTCTTAGGTCTATAATTTAGTTTTTATACATTTCATTTAGTATTTTATTTTATCTTCATCATCTCTGAGTATTCCTGACCAGTACTCATTGGTCAAATCTTTTTTATTAATCTATTCCAAAAATTTGTCTGTTTCTATAACATTTTGTTATTACTGCTGTCATTCTTAGGTTTTGCCTTTATATTCTTTTTGTTTTGTTTTGTTGTTTTATGCTTTGGTGTTTTTGTTGTATTGTTTTGTTTTTCTTTTGAATTAATACAATTAAACCTTTAGATTTCCTTCATACCTTTAATTATTGTCACTTATTTTCACAAATGATATTACCATAGTACAGTAATTCTAAATATTTCTGAATTAGCTGTATTATTTCTTTTTAGGTATCAAGTTAACTTCCAGTTACATGGACTTAATATTTTGGTCATTATATTCTAGTTGTATTGCCTTATCATTGGAAAATATAGCCTGATACTTAACTCTAGGGAATGATGTGGGAGAGCTAGGTTCTTGTCTCTTGGAGTCAAAGAAGGAATCTCGTGGGCAATGGAGAGTGAGTAAGTGACAGAAGTTTATCAAGTGAATATATAGAAAAAGCTCTCACAACTAAGAGAGGTCCCCACACAGTTAACAATGAGTGCCTGCAGGGTTTATTTTTTATAAAAAGGTAACCAGGCAACTTTAATCCTTTTAACATCTCTATCAATAACTCCTTCAGTGGCTTACCTCCTTTTTAGGGTCTGATTATTCTTTTTTGGTTACAGGTGATTATCATAGAGACACCCACCCCACATGACCCACCCCATACACGTAGGGCAGGGTGGTCCTCCATCCCACATGCCTAGATCAGGGTGCTCTTCCCTGGGGCAGGGTGGTCCAATTTATCTCTTTACTCTGGTTTTCCCACACCACATTTTGGGGATTTCTGAGAGCCTGTTCACAAAGTTCCCTATGGATCTCTTCCTCCCTAGCCCCACCTGTCCGTTACTCATTTTGAGAGTTGATATTACCAAAGTACTGTAATTCTAAAAATTTCTGAATTAGCTGTACTATTTCTTTTTAGGTATGAAGTTAACTTCCAATTATATGAATTTAATAATATGGTTATTGTTTTCTAATTTTATTGCCTTACTCTTGGAAAATATAACCCGATATTTAACTCTAGGAATTTATTGGCATATACTTCTGGCCTAAATAATGGCCTGTTTGTGTAAATGTTCAACTTATGCTTATATACTTACTGAAGACTATTGTTTTGGGGTCAGGATCGCTACGTTTATTAATAGATCAGGACTATTAGATTCTCTAAATTTTGATGTCTCTTAATTTAATCTAATTAAATTATCAGTTAATGAAAGAAGTTAAATTTTTTATGTACTACTGCATCTAAACTTATCAAAGTCTTTTACTATAATTAGACAAATATGTCATCCTGTTTTTATACCAAGTCTTACATTAAAAAAATCATACTATCTGAAATATTATTTCTTTATTATAATTATTATTATTTTAAAGATTGTATTCATTGGGGTACCTGAGTGGCTCAGTCAGTTAAGTTTCTAACTATAACTCAGGTGATAATATCCGGGTCCGGGGATAGAGCCCCACAGGGGGTTCCCTGCTCAGTGGGGTGCTTCTCCCTCTCCCTCTGTTATTCTCCCTGCTGTGTGCATGTTTTTCTTTTCTCACTCTCTCTCAAATAAATAAGTAAAATTTAAAGATTATCTCTCTCAAATAAATAAGTCAAATTTTTTTTCACAATGGGAGGGAGAAGCAGACTTTCCACTGAGCAGGGAGCCTGATGCAGGGCTCAATACCAGGACCCTGGGATCATGACCTGAGCTGAAGGCAGACACTTGAACCGACTAAGTCACCCAGGCACACCAGTTGTTTATTTATTTATTTATTTTTATTATGCATACGTTTTATCTCTCTTTTCTTCAAGTCTTTTTTTCGATCTTTTTACTTTTTTCATAAAACTGAATTATTTCAAGATGACTTGGTCATCCTCTTTTCCCCCACCCCATAGGTCATAGAGTACATTTTAATTGTTAAAATAATATTAGTATTTAAGTGCTGCCTACACAAATTAAGGCAAATTATCTGTGGTCTGTATTCCTGAAAATATTTTTTTTATTATGCCTTCCTATTCCAATGAAATTTTATAAGGATCTAAAAGTTTACATTTGTGATTATTTTTTTCAAGGTAATAAAGCTATTACTTCATTCTTTTTTATATCTGATGCTATTTAAAAATTTTCTGTTAGTCTAATTCTTGTTCCTTTATTAATGAATTCTTTTTTCCTCTCTAACACTTATGATTTTTTTTTTTGCCTTTGGTATGTATGCCCTAGTGTGGGATTCATAGAGTCAACTATAGTTATGAATATTTTCTTTCTTTTCTTGTATGTAAGTTTTAATCCAGTGTCTTGACTATTTTATGCTTGAGAAATAGATGTACATTAATATTCAAATATTTCTTTCCTTTTTCTTCTTTCATTTAAAAAAAAAGTCATTTATTTTATTTTATTTAAAAAATACTTATTTATTTATTTGGAGTAGAGGGGGGGGTCATGAAGAGTGGCTGATTATATACTTTCAATTTGGGAGGAGGTTAGGGATAGCACAAGCCTCCAAGGTATTTTATAAACAAGGTTTCCAGGACCTTGAGGGGGCTAGCTATTGTTAGGGAAAGGTCATTTATTACTGTTTAGTAAAAACTTAGGGAAGAGACTCTTCTGATGTGTATCAGTGGGTATATGCTTGGGAGATGATTGCCAATGTATATCTTGAGGGCAGGGGTGGGAAGTAGAGATAAATAAGTTTCCAAAGTAATTTTTACATGTGAAAGTAGATTTTCAGTATCCTGGGGGGTGGACTAAGAATGCTTTTTGCCCTGAGTGGACGTGTCCACATTGAAGCAGCTGAGTCCCCAGAGGAACATCAAGGACTTGTCAACAGGCTATGAGTAGTAAGGAAATCTAATTTTTTCTCTAGCTTTTGTTCCACACACATCACCTACATCTTACACCTCTTTTATATTGATCATTTTAATGCGTTGCTGGTATCCAGATGACTATATCCTTAAGTGACTTCTTATCTCTATTGAATCCATTACGTATTCTATCCATTGTATTCTTAATTCAACTAGACTACATATATTTAATCTATTAGTACCACTAGGTTCTTATTCTTGTTTTTATTTCAAACTCTTTCCTTATTTCCTTATATTATTTATTGGGTATATTTTAAATCCCTGATATACTCACTTATTATATATAAGCTGTCAACCTTATTCTTATTTTTTGAGGTAGCTATGTATTTTGGGGTTTTAGGACATCATACCAACAATGCCAAATAATTTTCAGACAACAGCAGGATCTCCAAGAATTCAACTAAATTCTGACACTATCTACCTGAACATAGCGTAAGATTTCATCAGTTACGGGATCAGTCCTTCAAGACTATCTCCAACCCCACCTCAGATGCCAGTCTCACTGTAGGCCCCAGGTTATTACCTGTGCTTGTGACTGAGCAACTACAGGTTGGAGGTCCCAGTGGCCTACTTCTTACATTCTTTTAATTTGCTACAGGGACTCACAAAACTCAGAAAAATACTTAATTTATGTTTGCCAGCTTATTAAAAGATATAATAGAAGATTTAAATCAATAGATAGATAAAGAAGTGCACAGGGCAAGGTATGGAGAATGGGCACAGAGCTTCTATTACCTTCTGTAAGACTGCCACTCTTCCTGCCTTTTCATACATTTAACAAACTAAAAGCTTTCTGAACCCAGTCTTTTCAGGTTTTCTGTGGAGGCTTCATGACATAGTCATGACTGACTAAATCATTGGCATTTGCTGATCTAATCTCCAGCTCCTCTTCCCTCCCCAGATAATTCTGAATTGGGGGGAAGGGGAGGCATGTTGGGCAAAAAGTTATGAAGGCTTTCAACAAGTGGTTGGTCCTTCAGGCAAACAGCCCTTGCCTTGAGTGAGGTCTGAAGGTCACTTCATTAACATAACAAAACACACCTCTCTCACCCTTATCACAAGAAAGTCCAAGAGTTTTAGGAGCTGTGAGTCAGTAGCCATGGTTGAAAACCAAATATTCAGATGACCAAAATATATTTCTTGTAAACCACTATGTTACACTACATGCTTAAGTATTTAATTATGTGACCTTTTAAACTAATATTTTTCTAAGAGTCTAAACTGTTCTGTCAGTAATCTGGATTGGGGAGTGATGTATTGCCAAATTTCTGTCGTTTTAGTCCAGGAAGTCAAAGAGAAACAACAGGAGAGCCCCTTAGGGCATTTTAATATACTTGAGGCATGATCATTTTCTTAGTAAATACAAGAAAAAAAATCTAGGATTCCATCATTCTGTGTGATTAAAGTATTGGGGAATTTACTTCTAATAGCACTAATAAAAACATATTTTATTTAAGTAATATTATATAATCAGGTGCCTGCATTTTTCTTATTCTCCAACTACTGTTATTTGGTAATTAATATTTTGTCAATCAATATTCCCCTATATCTGAATGTGTGGGCAGTGAGAGATGAGTTAGAGGCAAGGATGGTGAAAAATGGGTTACACATTAGAAGACTGAGGGCACAACCTCCCGACTTTGTGACTTCTGAGACCCTGGGCCTAATAAACCAGGAGACACTGGTACTAAAAATGTTCTCTCCTCTTCTACCTCTACCCCAGAGTAACCCCTAGATCTTTCATAATGCATTTGCATTGCCATCCCCATGGAAAAGAGTTGCCATGATGGTTCCAGAACAAACCTTTTAAGGTAAAAAAAAACAACTCTTCCCACCAGGCTCCCTCAAAAAAATTGAAAAACTCCAGAATAAACCAGCTCTCTTTACACCTTAAAGACCAGGAGAATCAACAACAAATTAAGCCAAACCCACATGCAAGAAGGGAAATAATCAAGATTAAAGCAGAGATCAATGAGATAGAAACTAGAGATACAGTAGAACACATCAATGAAACTAGAAGCTGAATTTTGAAAGAATAAATAAGATTGATAAACTACTGGCCAAACTAATCCAAAGGAAAAGAGAGAATACCCAAATTAATAAAGTTATGAATGAAAAGGGAAAGATCATGACTAATAGCAAGGAAATAGAAACAATCATCAGAAATTATTATCAACAGTTGTAACAGTTATATGACAATAAGTTAGGCAACCTAGACAAAATAGATGCATTCCTAGGAACCTATAAACTTCCAAAACTGAATCAGGAAGAAATTGACAACCTGAATAGACCAATATCTAGTTAGGAGATCGAAGCAGTCATCAAAGACCTCCCAAAAAAAACAAGAGCCCAGGACCTGGTGAATTCCCTGGAGAATCCTACTAAACTTTCAAAGAAGAAATAACACCTATTCTTCTGAAGCTGCTTCCAAAAATAGAAACAGAAGGCCAAACCAGGCAAAGACACCCTCCCAAAGGAGAATTTCAGACCAATACCCCTGATGAATATGGATGCCAAGATTCTCAACAAGATCCTAGCTAATAGGATCCAACAGTACACTAAAAAGATTATCCACCATGACCAGGTGGGATTTATCCATGGGATACAAGGCTAGTTCAACATTCACAAATCAGTAAATGTGATAGAACAAATCAATAAAAGAAGAGAGAATAACCACATGGTCCTCTCAATTGATGCAGAAAAAGCATTTGGCAAGATACAGCATCCACTCCTGATTAAAACACTTCAAAGTACAGGGATACAGGGAACATTCCTCAACTTCATAAAATCTATCTATGAAAAACCCACAGTGAATATCATCCTCAAACAGGAAAAGCTGACAGCCTACCAACTGAAATCAGGAACACGACAAGGATGTCCACTCTAAACCCTGTTATTCCACACAGTACTAAAAGTCCTAGAAACTACAATCAGACAACACAAAGAAATAAAAGGTATTCGAATTGGCAAAAAGTAAGTCAAACTCTCTCTCTTTGCAGATGACATGATACTTTATATAGAAAACCCAAAAGACTCCACCCCCCCCCCAGCTACTAGAAGTCATAACAGCAATTCAGTAATGTGGCAGGATACATAATTAATGTACAGAAATCAGTTGATTTCCATAGAAAGGGAAATTAGAGAAATTGATTCCATTTCCTATAGCACCAAGAACCATAAAATACCTTGGAATAAACGTAACCAAAGAGGTAAATGTACTTGGGGAACTACAGAATACTCATGAAAGAAACTGAAGAAGACACAAAAAGAATGAAGATCATTCCACATGCATGGATTGGAAGAATAAACATTGTGAAAATGTCTATACTGCCTAGAGCCATCTATACTTTCAGTGCTATCCTGATCAAAATTCCACTGGAACTTTTCAAAGAGCTGGAACGAACAACAACAAACAATTCCAAATAATTTGTATGGAACCAGAAGAGACCCTGAAATGATAAGGGAATGTTGAAAAAGAAAAGGCAAAACTGGGGGCTTCATGTTGCCTAATTTCAAGCTTTACTACAAAGCTGTGTTCACCAAGACAGCATGACACTGGCATAAAAACAGACATGCAGACCAGTGGAACAGAGTAGAGTGTCCAGATATGGACCATCAACTCTATGGTCAAAAAACCTTTGACAAAGCAGAGAAAATTATACAGTGGAAAAAAGACAGCCTCTTCAATCAATGGTGCTGGAAAAATTGGACAGCTATGTATGGAAGAATGACACTCAACCATTCTCTTATACCATACATAAAGATAAATTCGAAATGAACAAAAGACCTCAACGTGAGGCAGGAATCTATCAAAATCCTAGAGAAGAACATAGGCAGTAACCTCTTGGACACTGGCCACAGCAAATTCTTTCAAGACATGTCCCCAAAGACAAAGGAAACAAAAGCAAAAATGAACTTTTGGGACTTCATCAAGATCAAAAGTTTCTGCACAGCAAAGGAAACAGTCAACAAAATGAAGGGACAACCCACGGAATGGGAGAAGATTTTCACAAATGACATTACAGATAAAGGGCTGATATCCAAGATCTATAAAGAACTCCTCAAACTCAACACACACAAAACAGATAATCATGTCAAAAAATGGGCAGAAGACATGAACAGACACTTCTCCAAAGAAGACATACTTTGAGATGCATGAGAAAATGTTCATCATCATTAGCCATCAGGGAGATTCAAATCAAAAGCACATTGGGATACCACCTTACACAGTTAGAATGGCCACAATTAACAAGGCAATAAACAACAAGTGTTGGAGAGGATGTGGAGAATGGGGAACCCTCTTACACTATTGGTGAGAATGCCAGTTGGTGCAGCTACTTTGGGATACAGTGTGGAGACTCCTTAAGAAATTAAAATTAGAGCTACCCTATGACCCTGCAATTGCACTACTGAGTATTTACCCCTAAGATACAGATGTAGTGAAAAGAAGGGACATCTGTACCCTAATGTTTATAGCAGCAATGGCCACAGTCATTAAACTTTGGAAAGAACCAAGATGACCTTCAATGGATGAACGGATAAAGAAGATATGATCCATTTTTACAATGGAGTATTATGCTTCCTTCTGAAAGGAAGGATACCCAACTTTTGTATCAACATGGACGGGACTGGAGGAGATAATCCTGAGTGGAATAATTCAAGCAGAGATTGTCAATTTTCATATGGTTTCACTTAATTGCGGAGCATAAAGAATAACACAGAAGACACTGGGTGATCAAGAGGAGAAGTGAGTGGGGGGGAATTGGAGGGGGAGACAAACCATGAGAGACTCTGAGAAACAAACTGAGAGTTTTGAGGGGAGGGGGCAGAGGGTTGGGTAAGCCTGTGTTAATGGGAGTTATGGAGGGCACATATTGCGTGGAGCACTGGGTGTGGTGCATAAACAGTGAATTTTGGAACCCTGAAAAAAATAAAATAAAAATGACAACAACAACTCCTCTTCCCAACCTGTGGTAGGAGTCCCCCAAATGATTGGAAGCAGCCTCCATTAGAGATCAATCCACTGCATGTTGAATGTCCTCCCACTTCAAAAAGACCAAGAAATATCCAATCCCAAAACAAAGGGCCAGCTCCACCTCATGGAATACCACCTGCTCTCCCTTAGAGAGTGTGCTGTTGCTTTAATAAACTTGCCTTCTGCTTTCACTTTGGGCATTGATCTCTAATTCTCACGTGCCAACAATAAAAATAATGATGGTTTACCATTACAATGCATAGAAAAGGAGGTACAGGGAAATTGAATGAAAGGGAATAACAAAGTAGGTTCATTAGTCAATCTTCCTTGTAAAAAAATTAACCTGAAAGTGCGTTTGTGCCACCTCTCTCCTGTTTGATATGATAAAGAATGACCACGATACATGAATTATAGTTCGGGGTTTTGAAAAGCATAATAGCTTTATACCAACACTTGAGCTTTTATTATTTATTTATTTATTTATTTCTTGCTAACAAGATAGCTCGATTTGATATGCGGTTCCTGACAACCAACCTCAGAAGTAATTCCATCTTCATGAGAAGTCAGAAAGAACCACAAACCAAACCTCAAAATAGATTCAAAGAGAAAATACTCTTAAAAAAATTTCCCTTCCTGGGGCACCCGAGTGGCTCAGTGAGTTTGGCTCACTGGGCCTTTGCATTCGGCTCAGGTCATGATCATAGGGCCCTGGGATTGAGCCCCATGTCTGGCTCTCTGCTCAGCAGGGAGCCTGCTTCCACTTCTCTCTCTGCCTGCTCTCTGCCTACTTGTGATCTCTGTCTGTCAAATAAATAAATAAAACCTTTAAAAAATTTTTCCCTTGGGCACCTGGGTGGCAGAGTGAGTTAAAGCCTCTGCCTTCGGCTCAGGTCATGATTCCAGGGTCCTGGGATCGAGCCTCACATCAGGCTCACTCCTCAGCAGGGAGCCTGTTTCTTCCTCTCTCTCTGCCTGCCTCCCTTCCTACTTGTGATCTCTATGAAATAAATAAATAAAATCTTTAAAAATAAAATTTCCCTTCCTATCAGAAGGAGACAAAACCGCTAACAAATTCCCCAGAAAGCTTCATCTAAAAGGTTGTACTTTCTTCAGACACCCAGCAGGACCTTCTTCTCTGGGCCTTGTATTTCTTCAATGGTCTGTGCTGGGAAAGCTGGTTCCAGGCTTTGGGCACAATCAGGAAGCCAGCGAAGTGACCCGAGAGTGCAGCCAGGTTTAGGGCTGATGATCTTTTTGCAGCCAGGCATCGCGCAGACACCTGCTCGGGGGGCCAGTCTAGGAGGCCGCTGAGCGCTGGCACTGGCCACACTACCAGACCCCCGGGGCTTCACCTCGTGCCCAGGCCCGGGCCTCCGCCTCAGGAAGGAGGGGGGCGGGGGCGGGGGCTGCCCGGAGAAGGGGCTTTGCTAATTGCCGAAGCGGGAAGTGAGCTCGCGGAGGACGTGGTGGAGAGTCTGGGAGGAGGTGGAGGGGCTGGCGGATGAGGAGTGTGCAGTGTGGAGGTGCTGTGATGCGCCCCAGTAGGGACTGGAGGACCCACAGGTCTGGCCGCCCATGCGCTCCTGCGCTCCAGTCCAGCCCCGGAGCCGCGCGCTGCCCCTCCCAGCCCCATGGCTTCTCCAGACGACCCTCTGCATGCAGGTAAATTGAAACCCCCGCGCGCCCTCACCCTAGAGCAGAAAGCGCGGGCCTCGAGCTCGCAGGGGTGTGTGGGGACCCAGCCTCCCGCGACCCCTGGGGCACCGGGACCACCCCGGACGCCGCGCCGCACCAGGGTCCCCACGGGATCGGGCCGGGGATGGCGCCGCCCGAGGTGCGCCCCGCCAGCGGGCGCACTAGACCCCAGCGTTGGGTACCCCCATGCGCGCGTGCCAATGTCCCCCTTCCCTCGTCTCCCGCCATGGCCCCGCCGCTTTTGTTCTGGACTTGGGATCCCAGGTGGAAACTAGTCCCTCAGACCCTGGCAGCAAGGAGCGCAGGGAGGGATTCTCCGTTTTTCCACCCTGGCTCTTCCTCTCTCCACATTCACATGCCTTCTGGCGTCCCTTTCCTCTCCTCATTGTCACTTTTATTAAATGGTTTTGTTCTGCGTGTTGACCCGCAGAGCGATTTCATGAATGAATATACAGGAAACTGAGTTGGAGCCCACCTGTGAGAGCCCACCTGTGGAGGCCTCTCATTAGAATGGTCTCTGGTTCTAGCCTCAGTTCAGAATACTGCGTGTACCTGAGGACTGAGTACAGATGTTTCTTTCATCTCTGACTTGAATTTGAAGTCCTCCTCAGACTTCAACTTCCAGGATTTCTCCCGTCATTGCTCTCCCACTGTCTCGGTGGGGATCCGCCATGAGTGTTGAACACAGGAATGAATGAATGATATATACCCCCAGGTCGCTGGGGCTTTTTCTTGTTTTGCTGAGGTTGGAAAGGCTTGGGAGAGACCCCCTGTATGCAGATACAGAGCTGCATGCAATTGCTTAGATAAACGTGTTCCCCACTTAATTGTTTGGGCATTGAACATTTCGCCCTTAACCTGTGGCTTGAGCAGTTAGGAGGAGACAATCTGGAGGTGAATCAGAAGATGGCTGAATCCACATGGTGGTGGCCTGGGTTTGGGAGATTTTCCTGGAGATTCTAAAGAAAGACCTAAATTCTTCCAATGGGGAGTGGTAAACATTTTATCAATGGGAGGTGGAAAATAAATTGTCTGGTTAACCTTTCCCTCCCCCTCAAAACCCATTATTTGAAAAAAAAAAACAAAAAAGGAAGTGAAGGGGAAATCCTCCCACTCCCATCCCCACTCACCTCCATAGCCACCTCCTCTTCCAAGAACCTAAGAGATAAGGTGCCAAGAAGTGTTAGGTACCAGCAGTGGTCTCAGAGCTCATTCAAGGATCATGGTGAAAGGCATTCAAAGAGATTGTGGGGGCACAGGGATCCAATTAAGGGGGAGAAGTTTAAGGTTTGCCTGGTCCCCTAAAAATTAATGGCACTAGAGAAGATGAGCTTTGGGAACTATAGCTTAATGGATACAACGTGTAAAAAGCTTCAGTGAGTCATGGTGGGAAGAGGCCATGAGGGCAGCAAAGACAGTCTTAGATGATGTTATTAATAGCACTACAGGCTCTAAATTTCCTGTGGTGGTGTTCTTGGCAAGACCAGCCCGGCCAAAGTGGATACTCACAACCTGCAACAGAGGGTCTTGGAGATCCCAGCATGTGAGGTATGATGAGAGGGTAAAATGATAGGAGGTGTCCTTTGGAATGACTGTCTTCTTTACTTTAAAAGGGAGAACCCAAATCTGTAGGTGAAATCTTTTTTGGCTACAAAGAAGGCCGAGGCCTCCTAAGGTCAAGGTCTCCTCGTCACTTGCAAAGATGTCGAAGAACATATTCAGACATTTCAAAGATGTCCTCATGTCCATCCGTTCCCACTCTGGAATTCTATCAATAAGGTGAGAATTCCTCTAGTTGGAAAAAAAGATCTAAAAAGACTTCCCTTTCTCATGTAATTTCTGTAACCTCCAGGACACACCCACCTACCCCTTCCAGCACTGTAATGAAGCTACAGCTGGTGCCAATTTGTGGAACTCATTAAAGGCTATTTTCCCCGGACCAAGTTCCCATGCTCCCTCACCTGATTTCCTGCACTCACCTCCCACCTGGTGTGTTCACACCTGCAGGTGCCTTTTACCAACCCCTTTGCCAAAAGGCAGCCAGAGTGACCTTTCAAAGAACTATCAGTTCCTGGCCTTTGTCTCCATAGAAATCTGCACTGATCTTCTAACAAATTCTCAGTCCTCCAAAGGCATCCATAACCCTCCCATCTATCTCTTCCTACCCTTCCAACTGACTGATGCCTGTTCTGCCCTGTCTTTCTGCCCTTCAACCACGCTGCCTCCCTCTTCCTGTAGAGACCCCTCATGGCGCCTGCCTCCAAGCACAGGTGATTCCCATTGATGGGAAGACCCTCTTCCTCTCCCCCGTCTCCCCACTCCAGTTACTCCCACTTATTCGTGAGCTCACAAGCCCCATGGTACACACTCTCCATGCAGCCTGCTCTCTCTTTTCTAGCACTGGCCTCCATTTCTAGCTGTGGTTGTGTCACGGATGTCCCTCCCCAGCCTGCCTCCAAGCTCTCCATCCATTTAGCTCCAACACCTGACACGGTGCCTGGCACGTAGTAAGACCTGGCTAGCTTCTAAGAGCCTCACTGAGGGACTGAAAGCATTTTAAAAATGTCACCACGTAGGCTCCAAACTGTAGGCAGAAAAAGCTTTGCCTGGATTGACATTTTAGAGACGTATTCGTCAAGTTAGATGTGTTTACTGACTTTACCTTGTAAAATTAAAAAAAAAAAAAAAGGACCTCTGTATCGCTTCACATCTAACGAAGGCACATGTATACATTAGACCACGTTATGAGCTTAATGGAAGGAGACAAGATTTTTTCGCTAAGAAAATGTATAAGACTGTTGAGGTCACGTGGGAGGAAATAGTCCGTTTGTTGGAGCATTGCTATCTTACTCTATCACAGCCACTAATAAAAATCTGACACGGGGTGAGTCAGAATTGTCTGTCGGAGATGAGTTAGATCTGGCTCATGTTCCTACAGACATGAAAGCCAGGAACAAAGAAGCAGGCTTTGAAAGCCTGGGTTGAGGAGGCGGTGTGGTTCACTGCGATGAGCTAAGTGCCCAGGGCCACCGGCAGACATGTGGGCCTGTGTCCTTCCTTTGTTCTGGGGTCCGTCTTGCACCATGTGGTGAGGCTAGCAGCAGCTAGGAGCAGCTCAGGACAGGACCCCGTGGCATCTTACCTCTCCCACCCTCCTGTGGGCTCCAGTGGGCTCCAGTGGGTCCCAGGGGACAGCCTGCCTTCCTTGCAAAGCCCAGTAGCACTGGGAGCAGAAACTAGGACCAAAGAGTGAGCACCCTGTTTGACAAGCCAGACCAGCCACCTCTTCTTCAGATGCAGGGGGAGCCCTGGTGTGCTGACTCCTCCCTTCTTCCTTTTCCCCTTTCCTCCCTCCCTCCCTCTTCCCTTCCCCTCTCTCCTTCCCTGGTGGTGCCCTTTCTCGATGCCCACTTCATCCCTTTTCCTTTCTTACATGCCTGTCTTCTAGAGTTACTTCTCTTTCCTCCCAATTACTTCCCTTCATCTGAATCTCCTCTTTGGTCACTTTGTCCCTGCTCTCTGCTCCTCCTCCCCTTCCCTGGCCCCTGTTCAGCTCCATCCAGACTGCAGGCAGAGCTGGACTAACACGCTCACTCACTAGCTCAGCCACCCTCCAGAGAAGTCACTCTTCGGTGGCCACCTTCCTGACCCCCTGGTCCTTTCTCCACTTATTCATCTATTGCTCTGAAGTCTGAGGAGGACAGAGCGGGGGGCTGCCGCAGAATCGGGCCAGAGGAGAAACCAAACCATGTGTCCACACTGTCCCCCAGTACTGCTGCTCTGAGAGCATTCAGAGTCCTCAACAGGGTTCTTCAGAACCGGGAGTGAAAACAGCCATAGGTCAAAAGAAAAGCTATGGCCCCCACACAAAAATAATAATCACAAATGAAAACTAAGTTAACTCTGAAGTCCTAAAGTCGAAGAATTGCCTTGAATCTGTCACTAGAAAGCACCCAAGATCTCACTCTCTGGGTTCTGGGTGCCCTGGGAATGGCAGGAGGCTCTGACCCCCTTCCCTCTTCATCCACTCCCAAAGAACGTCCTCTGAGGTGGTCTTCAAACTTCCTTTGAGAAACTGTCAATGGGAACTGTAGGCCCTCGGTTGCTGGGATGAATGAGGGTGATGTCAGGACCTGATGGGCAGCTTTACCAGGAGATTGTGGCTTCTGGATGCAGTCCTCAGGTCCCATGGTCTGGGTGAGATCTGGGTCTTTGAGTGGAGGAGGACAGATGAGATTTCAGATTTTGAGTTGATTCTGGGATGGTTAGTGCTTTGGAGGGCATTGGGTGAAGGTATTTTGCACACAAGGAGGACACGAATTTGGAGAGCCAGAGAGTGGACTGTTAAGAGCTGACCTGTATTTCCCCCAGAAACCTTGCTGCTGTCCTTATCTCTGGTACCACAGAACGTGACCTTATTTGGAACTAGAGTCCTTACAGATGCAATCACATTACAGTGAGGTCCTTAGAGTGGGCCCTAATCTCCTGTAACTGACCTCCTTATGTAAAGGGAAAATCTGGACAGAGAGATGCCCCTACTGTCAGTGGTGGGCAGTGCATGAACTTCTAGAACCCTGACAGTAGTGGAAAACAGACTCAGGCTGGGCACTAGGTAAATGGGAGCTCTAGTGGAATTTCAGATGAAGATGCTGTGGACCTCGGCTTCCCAGGTCATAGTGACGTTAGGATTTCAAATTCAAGTCAGAGATGAAAGAAACATCTGGACTCGGTCCTCAGGTACACGCAGTATTCTGAACTGAGGCTAGAACCAGAGACCATTCTAATGAAAGGCCTCCACAGGAGGGCTCTCACAGGTGGGCTCCAACTCAGTTTCCTGTATATTCATTCATGAAATCGCTCTGCGGGTCAACACGCAGAACAAAACCATTTAATAAAAGTGACAATGAGGAGAGGAAAGGGACGCCAGAAGGCATGTGAATGTGGAGAGAGGAAGAGCCAGGGTGGAAAAACGGAGAATCCCTCCCTGCGCTCCTTGCTGCCAGGGAGGTCTGAGGGACTAGTTTCCACCTGGGATCCCAAGTCCAGAACAAAAGCGGCGGGGCCATGGCGGGAGACGAGGGAAGGGGGACATTGGCACGCGCGCATGGGGTGCCCAACAATGGGGGCTAGCGCGCCCGCTGGGGGGGGGCACCCCAGGCGGACCCGGGTGTGGCGCGTCGCGGCGTCCAGGGTGGTCCCGGTGCCCCAGGGGTCGCGGGAGGCTGGGTCCCCACACCCCTGCGAGTTCGAGGCCCGCGCTTTCTGCTCCAGGTGAGGGTGGGGTGCGGTTTCAATTTACCTGTGTGCAGAGGTTCGTCTGGAGAAGCCATGGGGCTGGGAGGGGCAGCGCAGCTCCGGGGGCTGGGCTGGAGCGCAGGAGCGCATGGGCGGCGAGTCCTGTGGGTCCTCCAGTCCCTATTGGGGCGCAGCACAGCACCTCCGCGCTGCACGCCCCTCCTCCGCCAGCCCCTCCACCTCCCCAGACTCTCCACCACGTCCTCTGCGAGCTCACTTCCCGCTTCGGCAATTAGCAAAGCCCCTTCTCCGGGCCACCCCCGCCCCCCTCCTTCCTGAGGCGGAGGCCCAGGCCTGGGCACGAGGTGAAGCCCTGGCGGCCTGCGAGTGTGGCCAGCGCCAGCGCTCAGCGGCCTCCTAGCCTGGCTCCCCCAGCGGGTATCCTTGCGCAGCCTGGCTGCGAAAAGATCATCAGCCCTAAACCCCAGCTGCACTCTCGGGTCACTTCGATGGCTTTCTGATTGCGCCCGAAGGGAGCAACCAGTTTCCCCAGCACAGGCCTGGGCTGAGATGCCTGCCTGCTATTTGAGCAGTCTCCTGGTCTCCAGGCAGGGTCTGCCTTTGCATGATGGCAGGCGTGAATAACTTCGACCGGGATGTTACGGTTTTTGTCTGTTTTTTGTCATTGGTTATTACATGACCTCCATGGTAGGTGCTCCACAAAGCGAGTGAAAAGAGGATGCCTGATACATACGCATATGGCCATTCTAGAAGAGCTTGGGGTTCTCTCGGAAGCGCGGCATTGGTCCTTGCACTATGGTTTAATAGAAAAGGGATTATGCAACAAGTTACTTAAATGAGCATAGGTTGAAATCGTTTACTGAGAATAAATTTTTAAATTAGTTATATTTACTAAATCTATCATCAATCATAAATCTATTGCACGAAGGTTACAGGCAATTTAAATGCAATAGCACTCTCTTCAGGGTTTTAAATAATCCGTGTCTGTCTTGGTACATGAGAATGCAAAGATAGGAAATGGTTTGTAAAAGATCATATAATAGCTTTTACTATAAGGTATCAGCAATTTATCCTAAAGGAGTGGCATCCAGCTAAAAACTCAGCTTTGAAAAATGCAGAAAAGCAGCAAACGTTTACATACCCTCTTGGTGACCAGAGGCATGCTTTGTGCCCCTCATCATCTTTTTCGTGGTTCTGAGGCCCTTGGCGCTCAGTAGTTTACTGTCTTTTTATTCTCTGGAATAGGCCATTGAAGAAATACCAGGCCCAGAGAAGAAGGTCCTGCTGGGTGTCTGAAGAAAGTACAACCTTTTAGATGAAGCTTTCTGGGGTATTTGCTAGTGGTTTGATCTGCTTCTGATAGGAAGGGAAATTTTTTTTAAAGATTTTATTTATTTATTTGACAGACAGAGATCACCAATAGGCAGAGAGCAGGCAGAGAGAGAAGTGGAAGCAGGCTCCCCGCTGAGAAGAGAGCCAGACATGGGGCTCAATCCCAGGACCCTAGGATCATGACCTGAGCCGAACGCAGAGGCTTTAACACACTGATCCACCCAGGCGCCCCGGATGGGAAAATTTTTAAAGAGTATTTTCTCTTTGAATCTATTTTGAGGTTTGGTTTGTGGTTCTTTCTGACTTCTCATGAAGATGGAATTACTTCTGAGGTTGGTTGTCAGGAACCGCATATCAAATCGAGCTATCTTGTTAGCATAAGATAAATAAATAAATAAATAAATAAAAGCTCAAGTGTTGGTATAAAGCTATTATGCTTTTCAAAACTCCGAACTATAATTCATGTATCGTGGTCATTCTTTATCAGATCAAACAGGAGAGAGGTGGCAGAAACGCACTTTCAGGTTAATTTTTTTACAAGGAAGATGGACTTATGAACCTACTTTATTATTCCCTTTCATTCAATTTCCCTGTACCTCCTTTTCTATGAATTGTAACGGTAACCCATCATTATTTTTATTGTTGGCACGTGCTTTGTGAACCATAAAGTGTACATTATAAATGGGAGTGCTTTTCTTTTCTTGCAGTTTACAAAAAAACTAATTTTTTAAATTTATTTTTTATTTATTTTCAGCATAACCGTATTCATTCTTTTTGCACCACACCCAGTGCTCCATGCAAGCAGTGCCCTCTATAATACCCACCACCTGGTACCCCAACCTCCCAACACCCCGCCCCTTCAAAACCCTCCGATTGTTTTTCAGAGTCCATAGTCTCTCATGGTTCAGCTCCCCTTCCAATTTCTCCCACCTCCCTTCTCCTCTCTAACTCCCCATGTCCACGAAAAACTAATTTAAAAACGTTCATCCACCAGAGTACCCAAAGGGCTCCCACATAAACTATCTGTCGTTACATTATGTCATTCTGCTTTCGCTTCTATTGCTGTCCAAACAATGTTTTAAAACATTCTTTAAAATGGGCCTTTTTAACAAGATTTTTACAAAAGATTTTATTTATTCATTTGTCAGAGATAGCACAAGCAGAGGGAGAAGCAGGCAGAGTGGGAAGCAGGCTCCTGGTAAGCAAGAAGCCTGATGGGGGACTCGATCCCAGGATGCTGGGATTATGACCTGAGCTGGAGGTAGACAATTAAACAACTGAGCCATCCATGTGTCCCTGAAATGGGCATTTTTGACATTGCCTGATAGCACCTACACACTCATGAATCTCAGATTCATGATACATGGGGCTAGTGGACTTGACAATCATGGAGTCAAGCATGCTGGATTTGACTCACGGGCCTGTCACTGTGAATTTGGGTGGCTTCTAAACTTGCTACATAGAAACCCAAGCATGTAAGAATTTGCAGGATTGTGACAGTTTCAGTGGTATAATGTATACATAAAAATACCTAAACCAGTGTCTCTCACAAAGTAGGTACAAATAGACCAGCTCCCTTCCTGCCTTCATTCTGTCCTTGGAATTCCGTCCCTTGGGAGAAGTTCCTACTGCCCTTGTTACAAGAAATAAACGATATTTACTACACTGTTGGTGCATAGCATGGATCAATACATTGAGTGATAGTATTAACATACTTCTTGAACTGCCCATTGCCCCCCCAAGCACCCAAATAAAATGTCATGCTCTGGGGAAACCAAAGTGAGAGGTCCCCAACTTTTAGGAGTTATGGACAGGAGAGAGATGCAAATACTGTGTCAGTGTAGAACCAGGATAACTAATGCTTAAACCAGGAAGAGAATGTGTGTGGGAAGAAAGGCATTGATGATGTATAAAGCCATTTGGCTGGGTGGTGACTACCCTCAGACTGACAATTTGCCATGAAAGCTTCCAGGCAAATTTGAGATCTTTATTAGTAACAATATGGCTATAGCCTTAAGGGGAAGAAAAAAACCAAAAACCAAAAACCAAAACACACATACACATAAACTGTTGGTCTTGTGTCTTTTCACAAATAATGAGTTATCAGAAATTTTATCTTTAAATGGGGGAAAACAGCAACTGAAAATGTATTTCATTTGATTCATCACAGGATATGGTGTTTTTGTTCATTTCACACACCATTTTTGTTAAGTTTTATTTAAATTAATGCAATCTGAGATAAAATGTTAATATTCCTGAGGGTATGGACATTGTATACAAATGAACCCAGCTAAGTGGGCTCCTGGACAGGGGTCTGATCTATTTATAAAAGTAGCTGGAGCTAAGTGGTTTGTTCCAGAAGAAGATAACGCCTTCCCTCCGTTGCATTTGCCTTCTACAGCCTAAGTGGGAGTTAATACGTTCACTTGTCTCCTTCAATTGTGTCCAGAGTGTGTTAAAGCAGTCATAGGGGACCTGGGTGGTTTTGCCGTCTGCCTTCTCATAACAATGCCCCAGTTTTCTCCTGGAGAATCAACGTTCCCGCTTTCAGTCCATGCACTTAGGTAGCGGCAACTTCACACTGGCTCCTGACTCTAGCAGTGGCATGTCACCCACTAATGGCCTTTGAGAACATCACTGAGTGAGCCGTGAGTTTAGTAGATGGACGAGACCTTTGCTGGGTCAGTGAGGAGGTGGGTCTCTGAATAACTAGCCCGAGATCCACTTGTGTGTGGTGGAACAAACGAGCAGTGATGTGTTGGCCAGAGTACCCATCCTAGAGAGCCCTGAATGCCAGACAAAAGCATTTGAGACTATTTTTTCAGGCAACAGGAAGCCAGGAAGCTAGTTTTTTGAAAAGCAGCACATGAAAATTTGTGTTTTTGGAAGATTAGTGGGGCAGCTGTGTGTACGATAGGGTGGAGGGAGGAGAGATTGCAATCCCTGAGTGCATTTAATATTTATGATGCAGTGTAATTTATTATGAAGTTGAATTTGCATCCTTATCCAAATGTAAGGGAAACTCCTGTCCAAAACTGTAAATGTTTTTTTGGTTGCCTTTTTTTTTAAAGATTGTATTTATTTATGTGACACAGAGAGAGATCACAAGCAGGCAGAGAGGCAGGCAGAAAGAGAGAGAGAGATGCAGGCTCCCAGCTGAGCAGAGAGACTGATGCGAGACTTGATCCCAGGACCTGAGATCATGACCCGAGCCAAAGGCAGAGGCTTAACCCACTGAGCCACCCCGGTGCCCCTGGTTGCCTTTTTAAGCATTCCTTGTCTCACATGAAGTGATTACAAATTTGCAGATGTGCATTAAAATGATGTATTCCAAAATGTTAACAGAGGAATTAAAAAACTTATTAAGTAAAATATTATCATTTTTGTTGATTTGAAGCCTATTTGACAAGGGACATAGCATTCTGGTGCATATATGTAAACATGAATAATTATTTTTTTTAAATCTTTATTTATTTATTTGACAGAGATCACAAGTAGGCAGAGACAGGCAGAAAGAGGGAGGGGGAAAAAAGGTTCCCCGCTGAGCAGAGAACCTGATGTGGGGCTTGATCCCAGGACCCTGAGATCATGACCTGAGCTAAAGGCAGAGGCTTAATCCGCTGAGCCACCCAGGTGCCCCTAAACATGAATAATTCTTTTTTTTTTAAGATTTTATTTATTCCTTTGACAGAGACAGATCAGAAGTAGGCAGAGAGGAAGGCAGAGAGTGGAGGAAGCAGGCTTCCTGCCAAGCAGAGAGCCTGATGCGAGACTCGATCCCAGGACCCTGAGATCATGACCCGAGCCAAAGGCAGAGGCTTAACCCGCTGAGCCACCCAGGTGCCCCTAAACATGAATAATTCTTAAAGGTTCCTCTACTCACTTATATAGAAGCCCTTTTCCAAACAGAAGATTAAATCTCTCTTGGCTACTCCTACCAGCTTATTCTGAATTATTTTCCATCCAGAAGCATGAACCTGAAAACCACAGTTTTTACAAGGTGTTTGGTTTTCCACCAAGAGAATCACATAATTTGTGGTGATTCAGTGTGTGGTGTGTTGCTAAAAGCATTTCCAATGCTGTGGATACAAGAGGGTAGTGCAGAGAGGTAAGGAAACAGGAGAAAAGGTAGGGCTCTCTAATGAGCACTTTATTCCAGAATTTTCCTCCAGCCTTGGGAGCTCACCACTCACAAGTGTGTGCTGGTGCCTTGATCTCATGGGCCACAGTGCTCAGCATCTTCCAGCTGCTTTTTTAGTGAATACATATGTAACAATTGATTCCTTGCCCCAGACTTTGAGAGAAAAATCTGTTCAGAGGGATGGACACTCTGAACTAACAGCAGAAAACACTCTCTGTAGTCTTCTTGTTAAATGAAAAAATATGGTTAAACCACTTTTGAACGTCTACTACATACAGCAAAATGTAAATCTTAATTGAAATATGTCCTCTCAGCTGTGCTTAAGCAACTGAGTCCTGAGCTTTTCAGGTTTTCAGTCTGAAAGAGTACACCTCTGGTGCTCTGAAAGGGAAGAGAAAGGACACGGTGTTCTCCATATAAAATTTATCAAGCAATTATCTCCTCTAACACCTTCCTATCCAAATTACCTGATATGCTCTTCCTACTCCTTTATTCCACATTACTGCCTTTTCCAGGATTCTGTCTCACATCACAACATGTCTTCTGTTATTTTCTTCTTGCAAGCAAATTTTATTTTCTCCATCTAAAAAAATCAACAATCATTGGGTATTTCAAATCCCATTTTCCACAAATGCATTGATTCTTCTTATCTATTACTATTTTCTCATACTCAGTGTCTTTGTCTTTATGGGGTTTGTACTTTGCCTTTCCCCATCCTTTACTGCCATTATATAATCAAATCAAATAACTTCTTAGAGAAAGTTAAAAATTCCTGCATAGCCACACGTGAACACAAAGTCACTGATTTTTAGCAAACCTATAAGATAGTCAGACATCCATTCAATTTCTTTTTTTTAAGATTTTATTTATTTATTTGACAGAGAGAGATGACAAGCAGCCAGAGAGGCAGGCAGAGAGAGAGGAGGAAGCAGGCTCCCTGCTGAGCAGAGAGCCCAATTTGGGGCTCGGTCCCAGGACCCTGGGATCATGACCTGAGCCGAAGACAGTGGCTTAACCCACTGAGCCACCCAGGCGTCCCTCCATTCAATTTCTTAACTGAATCTCAAATGCATCCTGAGTTCTAACCTAAACCTAAGTTCTACTTCTTACACGTTGTTATATGACCAAATTCTTTCAGTTCAGTATTTTGTAACATTTAAATATTAATCAATTGATGCTTTGTCTGTGTATTTCTATGAAAATAATTTGAATACTGTAGATTTATTGTTATATTTATAGATTTATAATCAAAGTTTCATCAGTTGAAGTTTTTAGAAATTTCAGATATAAGGATTAACCTAAAATGATACTGCCTCAAATCCCTCTGATATCAAGGCCCAACACCTGATTATAGCCAAACCTGTGGTGGATAGTTCCATGGGAAATTGCAGTTACTTAACACTGATAGCATCTCATGTTCTCTCTCTCATTTTAGAATGTCTCCAACACAACCCAAAAGTGTAGGAGAGTTAATGTCCTCTGAGGACAGCTCTCAGTGAAGTGGAAATAAGAGCCATAGATAAAATTGTCAGTTTTCTGGTCTTCATGAGGACAACTTAAAGAAGTTTCTCAGGACCTTTCAGTAAAAGCAAGCCTTCATTTTCTATCCACAACAATTATATCAACAATGTACCTCTTTGACAAAGTTGCTTCTTCACTGTCTCACTTTCCCATTCTTTTCTACCTTGGATAATCTCCCAGATAAACTAACAGTACTCAAATCCTTTGTCCTACTCTTTGCTCTCAGGATAAATGGAGCCAAAAGACTTAGATTAATATCAAGTTCTGAATGGGATCTTAGAGCTATTTCTGTCCAGATTTTCATAAACATAGGGACCTTTTGAATTATAAATAAGTTCTAAATGGAGGGGGCAAAAGCAAAAAGTCAAAATTTTTATGTTTGATTTTTAATCATGATTAATTGACTTTATTGATTATTAAAAATACTAACACTATAAAAGTGTGTATCTTTGTAAAACAATGTCATAATGTAAGAAATAGGTTGCATAGACCTTTTGAGAATATTAAACCAAGTGTTCAGGTGCCATCTAATTTCTTGTTTAATCCAGACCTATGGTGTGCATTATCTTGAGGAATAGGATTTTGAAGTCCAGACAGATTAACAGAAAACTGATCCAAATGTGTGTGTTTATATTTCTGCTTTTGTTGTAAAACTCAAAGTGTGATTGCTGGTTTAAAATGGTAAAACTAATAATGTTCATGGACTCTATTATAAATTTTCTAATTGTATGGGAAGTATCCAATAAACATAGAATTAATTGATTTGCAAATCCTCAAAGAACTACAGGATCAGGTAGTGGTATGTTCTGATTCAACAGCATCATAATGCAGCATTTTATATGTGTGGCTAATGGATATTTTCATGAATGTTTGCTAGATAGTCAGCCAATACAGAGAAATATTAGGTAGGGTAATTACTCACAGTTGTGTTTACTAAAATGAGAGAAAAGTATCAAATGACACTACTAATAATAATCCTATAGCAGGCTAAAAAATTCAATGATAATTACAAGTATTAATCTAGCTTTCTTCCCTGATTATGACTCTTCTCTCCTTTATCATAATGGGAGTAGCAGATTGTCTGCAATGAATTGTGAAAACCCAGCAGTGACTTTGGCAGTGAAGGCCTCCCATCAAATTTGATAGGATAAAATGATTCTGGATGGTCTTGAGCAAATGTGTCAATATTTTTTTTCTGTGTGTGTCATAAAAGAAAGAAGCAATAGTAAAATCTTGCTGTTATTCCATGGAGCCAATAAAATCATACTGCCAGCAAGAGGCTGCTGACACCATAAGTGTGGTTAACTGTCTTTAAATACTAGGCCTCGAAATAAAATTCCATATTTCACATAACCTCTTTTTTATTTAAAAAAACAAAACAAAACAACTATACTGTTTACATTTAGGGCCCTGCTGTTGTGTAATTATTTTTGAACATGTCTACTGTAAGTGTATATATATATATTTTTTTCTGTGCAATAAATTCATTTAGAGATAAATTTGGATTGCAAATTATTTTGAGGGAGGCATGGTATTTGTGGCTAGTCTTACAAATAAAGACTAAAAGAAAGAAGAAAAACATTTTTTATTACAGCATATTTACATCTGTCCAAAGTAATTATTTACTATAATACTGACAAATGTATAATTCTGTACACAAAGAAAGAAGTTAAATGAGTTATAATTCAGTCGAAGTATAGCTGGCCATTTTAAAACTTACCACTGAATCTTTCTGGTATGAAATGTGCTATCTGGCAATCTGGTCCAGTTCATTACATCAGGTCATTTGTATGTTCTTATTACCATTTTGATAGCATAGCTCATTTTATAACCCAGACATTTTACAATGGAACTATGATGCATGTATTTTCAAAGTATAGACATACATGAAGCTATGAGGTAAAAAGATGAATGTCCATAGTACCATATAGACTCAACAAATAAAAGTGTCCAAGGCTTGAGTGAGATTTATGAGTATTGTATTAGATTAGGCCAACATGTGGTTTTGATATAAATCATCTGTTCTTAAATTAGAATTACAATCGTTGAGTACAGTGTTGAAAATGGCAGATAGATTTTAGCTATCTTTGCTCACTAGGGAAAATGGAAAAATGATTAGTTTGGTCAGATTTTCACTTCACTTCTGAAAAATCTTATGTTGGAGAGAACCCTTCTGAAATAAGAATCCTTAAAGACATAACCCCTTTGGCACAAGTTTTCAAGAAACTTGTTTGATGTTGTAGACAATTATATGGCACACGTACTGTTCTAGATGTTTCATGCCAATAATATGTAAGCCATACCAAGGCTACATATACATATAGAGATGTTCCTCAGCTTACAAGGGGGCTATGTACAGAGAAACACATAAAAAATTGAAAATGCATTTAATACCCCTAAACTATCAGATATCATAGCTTTCCTTAAGCTTATTTAAACATACTCAGAACACTTACATTTGCCTGCATTTGGGCAAAATCATCTTAAGCAAAGCCTATTTTATAACAAAGTATCAAATATCACATGCGATTTATTAAATATTACACTAAAAAAAAAGAAGAATGCTTATATATAGAATGGTTGTAAGAATATCAGTTGTTCACCCCTGTAATCTTCTAGCTGACTGGGAGCTGTGGCTCACTGCCCCTGCCCAGCATCACAAGATGGCACCATACCACATGTCACTGGCCCTTTTTATAAAGACCCAAATTCAAAATTCAAAGTACAGTTTCTACTGAATCACTTTCACTTTCACATCATTGCCAAATATATCATAAGTTGAATCATTGTAAATCAGGAGCCATCTGATTTGAAAGTTAAATCACAGTCACCCATATACACACACAAAAAAGGCCTTCGTGTAGGGCCATCTATGTATCTCTAAACAACATAGCATGACATATCAACAGCAAAAAATGGATGTGAAGGGGACAATTGCTTTGCGTCAGTACTCTGAGCAGTAACATACATGGCCTTACTCACCTAGCAGAACTCCAGAGCTAGCTGATGGCAAGGAATTTTACAAATGTTTGCTGAACAGCTTAAGCACTATTATTTTTAAATTAGTGTGCATGTCTGTTTTCTAAAGATATGTTAATTTATTTTATTGACTTTTTACAAAACCAAATAATTTCCTCTTATTTAAGTGGCAGGTAAATAGCATTCTTTTTAATTTAAATCAAATGGCTTTTTAGGGAAAATATACTAAAAATTCTGAAACTTGTATTGCTTATGAATCTTTTATTGGAATCCTTATCAAGTTGTATTTTTCAAGTTTTTCCTAAATAATCTTCAATGAATTGAAAATATTTTTTGGATTTTATTCAAGGCTATTAACACACAATTCCACCTTGTTAAATATAGTGCTAAACGTTCAATCAAAACGTTGTGTCTTTTTTTTTTCCACTACCACATCCTCCATCTACTGACTGGATTCTCTCCCCAACTAGCACATATATACCATTGTCTGTCTTTAGGATAAGTAAGGGTCATCTTTTGTCTTTATTCTATTCCTCGTATGCTTCTGAACTTGTTGAATTTTAATATAGTCACACCATAAGCATCACATATTTGATTCCCCTTTCAATAGTAAACAGTGCACAACCAGAGCATACCTTCAAAGCTATCAATAGACTTACTCTGATATATTATTTTTGTATTTTTGTAAATTAAAAGAATTAAATTATAGAACAAGAGTTTCAGGTGGTAGGTGTTGTAAGTTTTACCCAAACTGACTTTTGTCAATCTCGTTTTTGTCATCATATATGTCAAGTAGTTTTCTCACGTTAATTTTTAGAATATCCTTGTATAATGAATATTTACACTGATATCTAGTATAAAAATCTTGCAATTTATTTTAAAAACATTAAGATATTGAAAATCAATCTATTTCTTTGATTCATTAAAGACATTTTTGGCTTGTTTCCAGTACTTTCTTACTGGTTAAAAAATGAATTTGAAGTAGTCTGAATTTCATTATTATATGGCACTTTCCCTTTGATGAATACAAGGATGATATTCTGTATTAGCTATCTGAGAAGAATTTATTTTTTTAATTTTATTTATTTGTGAGTGAGAGAGAGCACAAGCAGTGGGAGCAGCAGGGTGAGGGAGAAGCAAACTCCCTGCTAAGCAGGGAATCTGTTGCAGAACTGAGTCCCAGGTCCCTAAGATCATGACCTGAGCTAAAGGCTCAGGCGTTTAACTGACTGAGCCACCCAGGAGTCCCAATCTGAGAAGAGTTCTGTATGTTATTCCTATTAATATGAAGTTTAAAGTCTAGGTGATTAACTTAATATTTTAGAGTCTATTGCATAGATAGCACTATGTTCCAGGCAGAGAGTAAGAAAGAAATATTAAATCAACCATATTCTATGCATTCTAAATGAAAATAATTAATCAATCGTAATAAATCCTTCTATTTATGGAATATCAACTTATAAGCTTTCCTCCATATGAACAATGCCAAATGTCAGAATAAAGGGTCATCTAATACAAATAAAGGATAGAATTAAAGAATTCTGGTAAGCCATTTAATTTTGAAAAATGGTTCTATAATGTTGCTGAGTTGTGGTTTTCAGTTACATAATATCTGATAAGTGTAGAAGTAACATGAGTGTTACGTGAGATGAGAAATGGTATATAATTAAGATATTTTTAAAAGTACAGATAACTACAAATTTGTAAACATAGCATTATGGAGGAATAAAAATAAATGATAGCTACACACTCTAAAGTGAATACATTTGGAAAGTTAATAGAGAAGTAAAACAAGGGCAGTGCAAAAAGTATGGTACATTTTTATGAAGTTCAAAAAAATTCTTTGAAACCATAGATGGACTTAAAGATACTATTATGTATCAAATATTGTAAAAATTCATCAAGGAAATAGCAAACATAAAATAACCAAAGCATACAAACTTGGGTAGATACAATAGGTGTGATCATGTTCTACTTCATAAAGAGATTCCACTCTCATGGAATATGCCTCCAAAGACAACATACAGGAGTACCTGCAGGCCCAGAGGCCTCCTGACCTGGAGTACTGTTACAATATCAGCCACAATGCAGCAGAGCATCTCTCCTCCAAGGACCTGGTATCCTACGCCTATCAGGTAGCCTGAGGCATGGAGTACCTTGCCTCCAAGAAGTGCATACACCAAGACCTGGCCACCAGGGAAGTGCTGGTGACAAAGGACAACATGATGAAGATCTCAGACTTCAGCCTTGCCAGAGATATCACCACATCAGTTACTATAAAAAGACAACGAACAGTGGACTGTCTGTGAAGTGGATGGTCCCTAAGGCCATGTTTGACCAGATCTACATCGACCAGAGTGACTTCTGGTCTTTTGCGGTGATCCTGTGCAAAATCTTCACTCTGGAAGCCTCCCATATCCTGGAGTACCTGTGGAGGTGGTTTTCAAGCTGCTGAAGGAGTCATTTGATGGATAAGCCAATAAGTGCACCAGAGAGTTCTACACAATAATGAGGGGTGGCTGGCATGTGGTACCTTCAAGCTGCTGGTAGAAGACTGGGATCATACTGTGGCCTTGACCTCCAACCAGGAGTACCCGGACCTGTCCTTGGCCCTGGAACAATACTGTCTATGCTTTCCCAACACCCAAAGCTCCACCTGCTCCTCAGAGAAGAATTCCACCTTCTCTCATGTGCCGTTGCCCAGGGAGGCCTATCTGCCCTGACATACAGCCCAGCTTGCCAATGGTGGACTCAAATGACTAGTATACCTATTACTCCTGTCCAGATTCCGTCATAAGCTGTAAACCTTACCCCCCACCCTCCCTGCAAGACTCACTGCATTCTCCTTTGTCCCTTTCCTACTGGCAGGAGCCAGCTGCCTACCTGAGGCCTTCACCCCTTGAAGTTCAGCTCTCTTCCCCTTCCTCTTCTTCCTCCTTACAACCTGCTCATGAAAGAAAGGCACAGAGAGGCAGGTACTTGCTCGTGGCTACTTCCTTCCCTCCCATATGTTGGACCAAGAGCCCTCCCTGGCATCTGGTACTGCGTCGACGTCGAGGGAGTGGGAGATGAGGCATGCCAGTGAAAGATGTCGCAGCTTTCCTGTTTTGGTTTTGTCTGCTTAGCATAACATGTAAGACTGAGTTCTGGTGGCAGGGACCTAGTCCTTGGGGCTATAGCACTAGCGAGGGGAGGTCAACTGCTCTGGGCCTTGGCTAAGAGCAACCCCTGCTCCAGAGATATGGTGCCAAGGGCTTATTAATTTTGATACTAATTTGCTTTGCTAACCAAATACCTGGTATCAAAAGATGGGAAGGAGAGGCTGAAAGCAGTGTTGTGGCCATGGGGTCCAGCCACAAACTATGAAGAAAACACAAAGTGTATAAATCTGAGTAAGTATATATTTACACACATTTTTAAATAGGTTGTTATCAAAGATTTAAATAATGGGTAATATGCTCCTCGTGGCTCGGAAGCATCAGTTTGCCATATATTAAAAACAAAGAAAAGAGGTGTCTGGTTGGCTTCCACCATAAGTGTCCCTTCTTTTCAGGTCATGATCCCAGGGTCCTGGGATGGAGCCCCACATCAGGCTCTCTGATCAGTGGGAA
The DNA here is from genome assembly GCF_011764305.1 of Mustela putorius furo. Taxonomy (NCBI): domain Eukaryota; kingdom Metazoa; phylum Chordata; class Mammalia; order Carnivora; family Mustelidae; genus Mustela; species Mustela putorius. The sequence goes on from NW_025421712.1 coordinate 108,580, forward strand.
ACCTGCTTCTCCTTTTCCCTCTGCCCTGCTTATAGTTCCTCTTCTTGTCTCTCTGTCTCTCAAATAAATAAAATATTAAAAAAAAAAGAAAGAAAAAAAAATGTTTTTAAAAGGTCTTTTTTTTTTTTTTTTAATTTTCTATGGGTGCCTGGATGACTCAGTTGTTTAAGCAGATGTTTGCCTTTGGCTGAGGTCATGATTCCAGTGTACAGGGATCCAGCCCTGCATGGGAATACTTGCACCCCAAGGAGCTTGCTTCTGCCTCTCCCTTTGCACGTGATTCCCCCCGCTTGTGTGCTTCCTCTCTCTCTCTTTCTCTCTCTTGCTGTCAATAAACAAAATAAAAGTTTTTCCTAAATAAATAAATAAATTTCTAAACCTATTTTCACTTTAGGTCCCTTAACAAAAATTGCTACTGCTTCATTAAAAAAAAAAAAAAAAGATAATTTAGAAATGTGCTTCCAGAGCTAAAAAGCTGTTTTGTTTTTTTGGTCAGGATTAAATATAGAAGTGCTTTAAAAAGTAAAAGAAAAATATGCTATATTAACACTAATCACACTATAACTTTGGTGGTTATATCAAGATAATGAAAAGTGATTTTAAAGCAAATTTCATTATCAGACATAATGATCAAGTCAAAATTACAGAAGACTAAAAGGATGAATTTATCAGGGAGTATAATAATTCTTGACTTTTAATACTTAATAACAGATTTGGGGATATATAGGGAAAAACTAAGAACAGAAATCATAACTTCTACCTTAGTAGAGAAATGGAAAAAAAATTTCAACACCTTTATTTTAAGATTATATAGACAAATGGTCATCAAATTGGTAAGATATGTAAGACTTGAACAAAATTATCAACTAACTAGATATGCTTGATATTACAGAACACTCCCAACAACCGCAGACTACATATATCTTAAGCCATGATTTTCTTTGCAAAGGTCAACATTGATAATGTTCTAGTCATACCTCCGTGTACCAGGAAAGAAGTAGCACATTTCTTGAAAGACACAGCTATCAAAGATCCATTGAGAAACCGTAAAGATGGAGAAGGGATTTGCAAATTATATATTGGATAATGGATATCTACTCTGATTATTAAAAATGAATAAAAATAAAAAACCTTACTAATAACCAAACAGAGTATCCAATTTTACATGTGAAGAAAATTATTGAAGAGACATGTCACCAAAAGGATATGGATGGCTTATAAGCACATGACAAATTTCTCAACATTTAGACATTAAAGAAATACAAATTAAAATCATAATGAGACATGCTTACATATCTATTAGAATGGCTAAAAATATAAAGGCTAATTGTACTTCGTCTGAGCTAGATTGAGAAGCAACAAAAAATCTAAACTGTTGTTGGCATATATCATGATACCACCACTTTGGAAAATATCGGCCTTATAATAGGTTCAGTAAACAATTTGTAAATTTAAAAAAAAAATTAATGTTGAAAGTATACTGAATTTCATAAGTCATTTCAATATTTTTTTCCAAAAAATAAACTATGTAAAACATACCTTAAATTTACTTTCAAAATATTTTATAGCATATAATGGACAATATACATAAGCCTTAAAGAAACAATCATATAAATAACCATTTCATACCTACTTAAAAATTGCATAATACCACACTCCTAGGTCCTCCCTGAATGCTCTAAAATAACCCTTAAAAGGAAATACATTTTTAAAAATAACAGATTTTTTGGCCAATAATTTAATAAAATAAAAGTTTCATTCATCTATGTAGATCATAATAAATGTTTTTAATAAGCATGAAATTATAACTCTGAAGTGTGCTAAAATGAAACCACCTGCTAAGGGTGAGAGAACAAAAATAAACATCATTTTTCCAAACAAGAGGAATTTATTACCTTCGAATCAATGCATGTGGATTTGTTCAAACTGGCAATAAAGGAATATGGAAACAAAAACCATAGAAAGTTATATTTTAGATTTCCAAAAGACACCAAAGTGAGGAATATACATTTTTTAAATGTTACATAATGCTACATAATGACAAGATGACAGGGTGTGACAAATAGCATTTTAAAAGCTCTACTCATACAGGAACGGAAGGTGTCATTTCCCTATAGTTTTATATATGTCATTAATTTACTATATCTGGATACAACATATTACCAAAGAGATGTTCATCAAAGACTAAATCATTTTTAATGGAACATAATAATTTCAACCTACATCTATTAATCTTTTTTTTCGATCAAACATTTATAGTCTCGCTAAACATTTTATCAGTTGTAGACAAAATTTAAAAAATAGGATAAAAAGTCGTGTTAGGAAAAGTAGATTTTCTTTGAAATTAGCATTTAAATGAAAATATTTGCTGATATTTTTAAAACTTTAAATGTAACTTTATATATAACTGACCTATCAAATGATATAAAATTTTTGGAGACAATATAGTTTGGGGCACATGGTAAGCAATAATCAATTTTTTGTTGATCCAAGTGTTCTTGTTTTATTTTTCTTAATTATTCTAGTACCACAATTTATAGTTCTAAGATTTGTCCACCCCCCCATTTTAATATCTCTTAAAGTGGCACTCACCTTGCACTTGATGACATATCCTTGTTTAACGGACAGCATTTCTCTTTCTTAGTCGAACATAAACTATATTGCATCTTACCCTTGATGAAAGCTAGGATGCAATTAAATACTCTATTATGGTTATGATTCTGATATTTGAAATCCTCCGGTAGCTCCCTGTGCCCCCACAGTGTAGTACCTCACCTCCTCGGCATAGTATACAAACCATCTCACCCCCAGTGTTAACCCCGGGGCTCAGCCTCCATCCCCAGGTGATGCTGCCAGATCAGCTCTCGGTTGTCATGAACTTGCTGTAGTTTCCCGAATGCACTGTGCTGCCTCCTGGCACTTTGAAACTTGACACACTCATCCTCATTCTTCGCTTTGCCCTTGTCTATCACCTCCCCTGAAAATCTGTTCCTAAGTGGCTTTTCCCCGCTCCAACCTACCCTTGGCAGTCTTTTATCTCCCTGTGGTAAAGCTTGTCACACCGCACCATGGACATGCCCGTTGTCCCTCTGAGAAGAGAAAAGGGACAGGGAGGGCCCCCCAGCATTTGCAGCTATAGTGCAGAGCCCCATGCCTGACTTGCAGGAAATGCGAGATCATGAAGACAAACGGAGATCATCCTCTGACTAAAACCAGCTCTTCTTTGCCTACCACAGGATCTGGATCAATAAAGAGAAGCCAGTTATTATTGCTGTTTTTCTAGGGATATTTTTCCCATATATTTCAGGGGTTTCTGGTTAGCCCCAGAGGGCAATGTTTTTTCTTCTGGAGGGCAGGCAGAGGGCTGTATTGTAGTACTGGAATTGCCAAACTGGAGGGCTTGTGGGCCAGGAGTTGAGGACAGAAGTCTGAGAACACCAGCAACCTTAGGTTTCTGGGTGAGGGCATGGCAGGTACACTCTGCAGAGCTGAATCGAGATCTCGTGCATCTGAAATCAGGTGAGGATCTGACGAACGCTCAGGTTGGAGTTTCTGTCCCTTATGGCCCTCTTCATGAAGAGGTGGTGGATCATGAGGTCGAGGAATTTTTCCCACGATGGGAGTTGTGAGATGCTGCAAACCGTAAAGATTCTTCTGCAGGACGATTGAGATCTGTTGGTTGGCTCCAGGACTTCCCATACGGATCGATTCCGAGTAGGGTTCTAAGGATGGATGGCTGGGAAGCCCGACTCTCATTCCTCTTGTGTCCTAGTGACAAGACAGGTTAGATCTGCTGGATCTGGGGGAGAAACTGAGAGGGTAGAGTTGAAATGGACTCTCTTGTGGATGGGTCCTAATGTGGGTTTGTGTCCATGGAGAACTTGGAATGAGGCAGGGGCACAGGGTCCCTGAAGGGTTCTCCTAACCAGAGGCTTTGACACAGCTCCACCATGCAAGATTCCCACGTGGAGACGAGATTTGTTCTGATGGGTGCCTCAAGAAACAGCCATATGCTGCTATTGGAATCCAGGCCTCTGAGCAGAGATGCCTGGACAACAAAGCAATGGATCCGATTAGGATCTAGGGGCCTGCTCATTCCAATATACCTCTGGGGACATCTGTCCACGGGTCTAAGTGCAGGTAGATGCTCAGCTGGTGTCAGACCACCCTTGTTTTTCCTGGGCAGTCAACACTATTGGGATGGCCCCGGGAACTTTGGAGGTTTATCATCCTGTTTCTAGGTTTGTGGCCAATGGAATGGGCAGAATTCCAAGGTACAGTCCTCAGATTTGGCTCCAAGAATCTGTGCCTGTAGGTTTTGTGGGCCAGGGCTGTGGGGACAATTGTCTGAAAGCACAAACTCGGCTTAGGTTTTGGGTCGTAGGTATTGCAGGACTGATCTACAGACCGTGAGGAGAACTCTTCAGGATATGAACAAGGGGGCGAGTGTGAGACGCTTGCTCAAGATTTTGTCTCTGGATATTGTGTCACTGATGGCCGTGGAATGTCTGGGTGGCCTCATGGGCCATGGACGAGTCTTCCTCTCTGGGCATTTGGCCCGATCCCAAGAGTTTGGGGTTATTCTTTTAGATGGGAGGAGTCGGTTTTGTTTTGTTTTTACCTCAGGTGTACCACCAAAAGAGAGTTTCCAGAGCAGAGCCCTGGGGAGGGGTGACTGGACAACCAGAAAGCTGGTTAAAACTTGGGGCCTAGGGACAATGGCAAGCCCATTATGACCTCTAATGGTCCAGCCACTGAGACTACTTACTAGAGGACAGGACTCACGCTGAGGGTCACAATGTGTGTTTGTGCCCTCTTCGTACTTAAGCATTGGCGGGTCATAATGGTGTCAGTGTCAGTGTCAGTGTCAGTGTCAGGGTTTGGGTCAGGGTTTGGGGCAGGCTCACAGTCAGTTTCAGGGTCAGGGTTACTAGTTACTGTTAGGGTTAGCCCCGCTCCTGGGTCATGGACCCATCCCTTCAGTGTCTCAGGATAAACCCTTGGCAGAAGGTTGTAGACCCTCCACCGGATCCCACTTAACCAGCCTTAAACTGGTGCGTGAATATAACTTGCCCACCAGACATCTAAACCCTCATCAGCCTGATCCTGCTTGGGGCATCTCCTCCCACGATGGCATGGCGAGGTCCTCTCTAAACACAGACACACAGACACCCAGAGGCACACACACACACACACACACACAGAAACGTATAAGAGACCTAAGGCTACACCCATGGATCAAAAGGTTTAGGACTCTCTGACTCTGAGCCCCCTGGTGTCACCTTTTGATTTTATTAGCCAAAGGGTCTGAGGCATTGGGGAATCCTGATATGACCTGAAGGGAGGCGACGCGTCTTGTGGGCGAGCTCTCCTCCCTGCATCCTCTCAGCTTCAGTACAGCAGAAGAACATGTCGCTTCCTTTAGGATGTGCCTAGAAATGAGCTGGGCAGGGGTGTTTTCTCTGTAATGGGGTGCCTGGATACGTGGGTTCCAATTCCGTTGGGCTCTGTCGTCAGGGAAGTGAGGTCACCACTGCCTGGGGGATCCTTACCGAACTTCGTGCTGTACCAGAGCTCCCTGAGCCGCCGGTGCGCAAGCTGCTCAGGCTCACACTCCACTCAATGCAGTGCCCATACAGTGACCCCCATACAGACTCCACCCAGCCCCTGGGAGGCCTGGTTGAAGCTGTTGTCCCCTGGAGGCAACAGAGCTGGGTTTAGACTAGGTTAGTGTTAGGGTTAGGGTTTAGAAAGCCTTAGGGTCAGGGTTAGGTTTAGACGTCGTTGGGGTCAGGGTTAGCATAAGGCTTAGGGTAGGGGTCAGGGTTAGGGTTAGGTTCATGGTTAGGTTTAGGGTCAGGCTCACAGTAGGGTCACGGTTAGCATTACGGTCAGAGTCAGGGTCAGGGTCAGTGTTAGGGTAACGGTTAGGTTTAGGTTCAGGCAGGGTCATGGTCAAATTTAGGGTCAGGTTCAAGTTTTGGTTTGGGGGCTAGGTTCATGTCAGGGTCAGGGATAGGTTTGGGGCAGTTTTAGTGTCAGGGTTAGGGTCAGGGTCAGGGTTAGGTTCATGGTGATCTTTATGTTTACGTTCTGTTTTATGAGTAGGTTCTGGATAAGGCTTAGTTTTAGGGTTATGATTTTTTCAGGGTCACGGATTGGGTCTGAGTTAGGGTTATCATCAGGGTCAGGGAGAGGGTCTGGATTATTGTTAAAGTGGGGTTAGGGTTAGGGTTAGAGGTAAGTTGAGGGTTAGGGTTAGACCGGTTTAGGATCAGTGTCAGGGACAATGTTAGGTTGTTAGTTTTAGGGTTAGGTTCAGCGTTATGTTTTGGGTCAGGGCCCGTGTTAGTGTCAGGGTCAGGGTTACGTTTAGGGTTAGAGTCAGGGTCAGGCTCACATTCAGTATCAGGGTTAGTGTTAGGGTCAGGGTCAGGGTCACTGTTAGGGTCAGGGTTAGGTTTATGGTCTTTGCCAGGATCAGGGTAGGGTGAAGTCTAGAGCCAGTGTCAGTTTCCGGGCAGGACCAGATATTGGTTTAAAGTCCACATTCGGGTCAGCGACAGGGTTATGTAGTGGTCAGGGTTAGGGTGATGGTTAGGTTTCGGCTCAGGGACAAGGTCAGGTGTAGGGTCAGGTTCTCATATAAGCAAAGTTCAGGGTTACGGTTATGTTCATAGTCAGGTATAGGGTCAGGGTTATTGTTTAAGTTTAGGGTTTGTGTTAGGGTTAGCGTTTGGTTGACAGTTAGGGTTAGAACTTGTTAAGATCAGGGTCCGTGGTAGGTTTAGGGGTTAGTGTTAGGGTTAGGTTCAGTGATAGGATTCGAGGGAGGGCCTATGTTATTGTCAGGGTCAGGTCTACATTTACGGTTAGAGTTAGGGTCAGGCTCACAGTCAGGTTCAGGTTTGTTGTTCAGGTCAGGGTCAGGGTCACTGTTAGGGTCAGGGTTATGTTTATGGTCATGGTCTGGGTCAGGGTCAGGGTGAAGTTTAGCGCCAGTGTCAGGTTTAGGGTCAGGTTCAGGTATTGGTTTAAAGTCCACATTCGGGTCAGGGACAGGATTGTGTAGTGGTCAATGTTAGTGTCATGGTTAGGATTAGGTTCAGGGTGAGGGTCGGGTGAAGTTCATGGACAGGGTCAGGTTTAGGTTCAGGCTTTGGTGTAGGGTCAATATTCGGTTCAGTGTCACAGTTAGGTTTTGGCCGAAGGGTTTGGGATTTGAGTTAGGGTTAGAGTTAGAAGTAGGGTTATGGTTAGGGTTAGACAGCGTAAGGTAGGGTTAGGGTTTGGTTTAGTGTAGGGGTTAGTGTTAGTGTTAGGGTCAGCGTTAGGTTTAGGTTCAGGGTCCGTATTAGGGTCATGGTTAGAGTTACCTTTAGGTTTAGGGTTCGGGTCAGGCTCCCAGTCGTGGTCAGGTTTAGGGTTTGGGTCACGGTTAGGTCAGCTTCAGGGTTAGGATTAGGGTCAGGGTCTGTGTCATGATTAGGTTTGAGTCATGGTTATGGTAATGTCAGATTTAGTTTTAAGTTCAGGTTCCACATCAGGGTGAGTATCAGACTTAGTTTTAGGTTTAGGGTTCAGGTCAGGATCACAGTCAGGGTCTGGGTCAGGGTTAGTGGTTACTGTTGGGGTTAGCCCCGCTCCTGGGTATGGACCCATCCCTTCAAGGTCTCAGGATAAACCCTGGGCAGAAGGGTGTGGACACTACTGCCGATCTCACGTAACTAGCCTTAAACTGGGGTGTGAACATGACTTGCCCACCAGGTCTCTAACCCCTCATCAGCCTGATCCTGCTTGGGGCATATCCACCCACGATGGCATGGCCAGCTCATCTTTACACTCAGACTCACAAACACCCAGGGGCACACACGCACACACACACACACACACACACACACACAGACTGGGAAGAGACCTAGGGTTACACCCATGGATCAGAAGGTGTGGGAATATCTGACTCTGAGCAGCCTGGTGTCACCTTTTGGTTTTATTAGCCAAAGGGCCTGAGGCGTTGGGAAACTTGATATGACCTGCCAGGGACGGGACCTGTCTGGCAGGCGAGCACTCTTCTCCCTGCATCCTCTCGGCTTCAGTACAGCAGAAGAACACGTCGCTTCCTTTAGGATGTGCCTAGAAATGAGCTGGGCAGGGGGGTTTCTCTGTTATGGGGTGCCTGGATACGTGGGTTCCAATTACATTGTGCTCTGTCCAGGGTCAGGGTCAGTGTTAGGGTAACAGTTAGGTTTAGGGTCAGGCATGTTCATGGTCAGATTTAGGGTCAGGTTCACGTTTTGATTTGGGGGTAGTTCATGTCAGGGTCATGTTAGGTTTGGCCAGGTTTAGTGTCAGGGTTAGGGTCAGGGTCAGGGTTAGGTTCATGGTTATGTAATGTCAGCTTTATGTTTAGGTTCTGTTTTATAAGTAGGTTCAGGAACAGGGTTAGCTTTAGGGTTACGATTGTTCAGGATCATGGATTGGGTCAGAGTTAGGTTTACAGTCTGGGTTAGGGTCAGTGTTAAGGTCAAGTCCAGGGTCTGGTTTAAGGTTATGATCTGATATAGGAAAAGTTCAGAGTTAGGTTTATGATCAGGGTCCGGGAGAGAGTCAGTATTATTGTTAAAGTGGGGTTAGGGTTAGGGTTAGAGGTAGGTTGCGGGTTAGGGTTAGACCGGGTTAGGGTCAGTGTCAGGGATAATGTTAGGGGTTAGTTTTAGCGTTAGGTTCAGCGTTAGGTTTCGAGTCAGGGCCCGTGTTAGTGTCAAGGTAGGGTTACGTTTAGGGTTAGAGTTAGGTTCAGGCTCACATTCAGTGTCAGGGTTAATGTTAGCGTCATGGTCAGGGTCGGGGTCAGGGTGAAGTCTAGGGCCAGTGTCAGGTTTACGCGCAGGATCAGGTATTGGTTTAAAGTCCACATTCGTGTGGGACAGGGTTATGTAGTGGTCAGTGTTAGGGTCATGGTTAGGTTTAGGGTCAGGGCCAGGGTCAGGTTTAGTTTTAGGGTCAGGTGTAGGCAAATTTCAGGATTAGGGTTATGGTCATAGTCAGGTATAGGGTCAGGGTTATTGTTAAAGTTTAGTGTTAGTGTTAGGGTTAGCGTTAGGTTGACGGTTAGGGTTAGATCTTGTTAGGGTCAGGGTCCATGGTAGGGTTAGGGGTTAGTGTAAGGGTTAGGTTCAGTGATAGGATTCGGGGGAGGGCCCGTGTTAGTGTCAGGGTCAGGGTTACATTTAGGATTAGAGTTAGGGTCAGGCTCACAGTCAGGGTCAGGTTTAGTGTTCAGGTGAGGGTCGGGGTCACTGTTCGGGTCTGGGTTAGGTTTATCGTCATGGTCTGGGGCAGGGTCAAGGTGATGTTTAGCGCTAATGTCCGGTTTAGTGTCAGGTTCAGGCATTGGTTTAAAGTCCACATTCGGGTCAAGGACAGAGTTATGTATTGGTCAGTGTTAGTGTCATGGTTAGGATTAGGTTCAGAGTCAGGTTCAGGTGAAGGTCAGGGCCAGGTTCAGGTTTAGGGTCAGGCTTTTGTTTAGGGTCAATATTCAGTTCAGTGTCACAGTTAGGTTTTGGCGGTAGGGTTTTGGATTAGGGTTAGGGTTAGATCTAGAAGTAGGGTTATGGTTAGGGTTAGGGTTAGACAGTGTAAGGTCAGGGTTAGTGTTTGGTTTAGGGTATGGGTTAGTGTTAGGGTCAGGATCAGCATGAGGTGAAGGTTCAGGGTCCTTATTACGGTCATGGTTAGAGTTTCCATTAGGTTTAAGGTTACGGTGAGGCTCACAATCACGGTCAGGGTTATGGTTAGTGTCAGGTTAGGTTAGCGTTAGGGTTAGGATTAGGGTCAGGGTCAGGGTCATGGTTAAGTATGAGTCATATTTTTGGTAATGTCAGAGTTAGATTTAGGTTCAGGGTCCACATCAGTGTGAGTGTCAGGCTTAGGTTTAGGTTTAGGGTTCAGGTCAGGATCATGGTCAGGGCTTAGGGTCAGGATCAGGGTCAGGGCTTGGTTTAGGGTTTGGTGCAGGCTCACAGTCAGTATCAGGGTCAGGGTTAGTGGTTACTCTTCGGGTTAGCCCCGCTCCTGGGTCATGGTCCCATACGTTAAGGGTCTCAGGATAAACCCTGGGCAGAAGGGTGTAGACCCTCCACCCGATCCCACTTAAGCAGCCTTAAACTGAGGTGTGAACATGACTTGCCCACCAGACATCTATACCCTCATCAGCCTGATCCTGCTTGGGGCATCTCCACCCATGATGGCATGGCCAGGTCCTCTATACACACAAAGACACAGACACCCAGAGGCACACACATACACACACACACACACACACACACACACACACACACACATGCACAGTGAGAGAGAGACTGCAAAGAGACCTAAGGCTACACCAGTGGATCAGAAGGTGTGGGGCTCTCTGCCTCTTAGCCCCCTGGTGTCACCTTTTGATTTTATTAGCCAAAGGGCCTTAGGCATTGCGGAAACCTGATATGACTTGCCAGGGAGGGGATGTGACTGGTGGGCGAGCTCTCTTCTCCTTGCATCCTCTTGGCTTCAGTACAGCAGAAGAACATGTCGCTAACTTTAGGATGTGCCTAGAAATGAGCCGGGCAGGAGGGTTTTCTCTGTTATGGGGTGCCTGGATACGTGGGTTCCAATTCCGTTGGGCTCTGTCATCAGGGAAGTGAGGTCACCACTGCCTGGGGGCTCATTACCAAACTTCCTGCTCCAGCAGAGCTCCCTGAGCCGCCGTTCCCCAAGCTGCACAAGGCTCACACTCAACTCAATGCAGTGCCCATCCAGTGACCCCCATATAGCCTCCACCCAGCCCTTGGGAGGCCTGGTTGCAGCTGTTGTCCCCGCTGGAGGGAACAGAGCTGGGTTTAGACCAGGATAGTGTTAGCGTTAGGGAGAAGAAAGACTTAGGGTCAGGGTTAGGTTTTGACCTCGTTGGGGTCAGGGTTAGCGAGGCTTAGGGTAGGGGTCAGGGTGACGGTTAGGCTCATGATCAGGTTTAGGGTCAGGCTCACAGTATGGTCAGGGTTAGTGTTACGGTCATAATCAGGATCAGGGTCAGTGTTAGGATGACTGTTAGGTTTAGTGTCACGTTCAGGAGAATGGTCAGATTTAGGGTCAGGTTCAACTTTTTGTTTAGGGGCAAGATCATGTCAGTTCAGGGTTAGATTTGGGACAGGTTTAGTGTCAGGGTTAGGGTCAGGGTCAGGGTTAGGTTCATGGTTATGGTAAGGTCAGCTTTAAGTTTAGGTTCTGTTTTATGAGTAGGTTCAGGATCAGGGTTAGCTTTAGGGTTACGATTCTGTTCAGGATCACGGTTTGGGTCAGAGTTAGGTTTACAGTCTGGGTTAGGGTCAGTGTTAAGGTCAAGGCCATGGTCAGGTTTAAGTTAAGTCCTGACATAGGCAAAGTTCAGAGTTAGGGTTATGATCATGGTCACGGAGAGGTTCGGGATTATTGTTAAAGTGTGGTTAGGTTTAGGGTAGGGGTAGGTTGAAGTTTAGGGTTAGACCGGGTTAGGGTCAGTGTCAGGGATAATATTAGGTGTTAGTTTTAGGGTTAGGTTCAGCGTTAGGTTACGGGTCAGGGCCCTTTTAGTCTCAGGGTCAGGTCTACATTTAGGGTTAGAGTTAGGGTCAGGCTCACATTCAGTGTCAAGGTTAGTGTTAGGGTCAGGGTCAGAGTCACTTTTAGGGTCAGGGTTAGGTTTATGGTCTTTGCCTGGGTCAGGGTCAGGTTGAAGTCTAGGGCCAGTGTCAGGTTTATGGTCAGGATCATGTATTTGTTTAAAGTCCACATTAGGGTCAGGGACACGGCTATGTAGTAGTCAGTGTTATAGTCATGGATTGTATTAGGGTCAGGGTCTGGGTCAGGTGAAGTTCAGGGCTAGGGTCAGGTTTAGGGTCAGGCTTTGGTTTAGGGTCAAATTTCGGTTCAGTGTCACAGTTAGGTTTTGGCGGTAGGGTTTGGGATTGGGTTAGGGTTAGTATTAGAAGTAGGGTTATGGTTAGACAGTGTAAGGTCTGGGTTAGGATTTGGTTTAGGGTAGGGTCTAGTGTTAGGGTCAGGGTCAGCATGAGGTGTACGTTCAGGGTCCGTATTAGGGTCATGGTTAGAGTTACCATTACTTTTAAGGTTACGGTAGGCTCACAGTCTTGGTCAAGGTTATGGTTAGGGTCAGTGTTAGGTCAGCATCAGGGTTAGGATTAGGGTCAGGGTCCGGGTCAATGTTAGGTATGAGTCATGGTTACGGTAATGTCAGAGTTAGGTTTAGGTTCAAGGTCCACATCAGGGTCAGTGTCAGGCTTAGATTTAGGTTTAGGTTTCAGGTCAGGATAAAAGTCAAGGTCAGGGTCAGGGTCAGGTTCATGGCTTGGGTTAGGGTTTAGGGCAGTTTTACAGTCAGTGTCAGGTTCACGGTCATTGGTTACTGTTAGGGTTAGCCCCGCGCCTGGGTCATGGACCCATCCGTTCAGGGTCTCAGGATAAACCCTGGGCAGAAGGGTGTAGACCCTCCACCCGATCCCACTTAAGCAGCCTTAAACTGAGGTGTGAACATGACTTGCCCACCAGACATCTAACCCCTCATCAGCCTGATCCTGCTTGGGGCATCTCCACCCACAATGGCATGGCCAAGTCCTCTTTACACACAGACACACAGACACCCAGAGGCACACACACACACACACACACACACACACACACACACAGATGGGGAGGAGACCTATGGCTACACCAGTGGATCAGAAGGTGTGGGACTCTCTGACTCTGAGCCCCCTGGTGTCACCTTTTGTTTTGATTAGCCAAAGGGCCTGAGGCATTGGGGAAACCTGATATGACCTGCCAGGGAGTTGGCCTGTCTGGAGGGCGAGCTCTCTTCTCCCTGCATCCTATCGGCTTCAGTACAGCAGAAGAACATGTCGCTTCCTTTAGCATGTACCTAGAAATGAGCTGGACATGGGAGTTTTTTCTGTAATGGGGTGCCTGGATACGTGGGTTCCAATTCTGTTGGGCTCTGTTGTCAGGGAAGTGAGGTCACCACTGACTGGGGGCTCCTTACCAAACTTCCTACTGCACCAGAGCTCCCTGAGCCGGTCCCCAAGCTGCTCAAGGCTCACACTCCACTCCATGCAGTGCCCATCCAGTGACCCCCATACAGCCTCCCCCCAGCCCCTGGGAGGACTGGGTGCAGCTTTTGTCCCAGCTGGAAGGAACAGAGCTGGGTTTAGACCAGGTTAGTGTTAGGGTTAGTGTTAAGAAAGACTTATGGTCAGGGTTAGGGTTAGACTTCATTGGGGCCACGGTTAGCGTAAGTCTTAGGGTATGGGTCAGGGTTAGGGTTAGGTTCATGGTTAGGTTTAGGGTCAGGCTCACAGTAGGGTCACGGTGAGCGTTACGGTCAGCGTCAGGGTCAGGGTCTCTGTTAGAGTGATGTTTAGGTTTAGGGTCAGGTTCAGGGTCATGGTCAGATTTAGGGTCAGGTTCAAGCTTTGGTTTGGGGGCAAGGTTCTTGTCAGGGTCAGGGTTAGGTTTGGGACAGGTCTAGTGTCAGGGTTAGGGTCAGGGTCAGGGTTAGGTTCATGCTTATGGTAAGGTCAGCTTTATGTTTAGGTTCTGCTTCATGAGTAGGTTCAGGATCAGGGTTAGCTTTAGGTTTACGATTCTGTTCAGGATCAAGAACTGGGTCAGAGTTAGGTTTAAAGTCAGGGTTATGGTCAGTGTTAATGTCAAGGCCAGGATCAGGTTTAAGATTAAGTTCTGACATAGGCAAAGTTCAGATTTGGGGGTATGATCAGGATCAGGGTAAGATCAGGATTATTGTTATAGTGGGGTTAGGGTTAGGGTTAGAGGTAGGTTGAGGGTTAGGGTTCGAACAGGTTAGGGTCAGTGTCTAGGACAATGTTAGGGGTTAGTTTTAGGGGTAGGTTCAGCATTAGGTTTCGGGTCAGGGACCGTGTTAGTGTCAGGGTCAGGGTTACGTTTAGGGTTAGAGTTAGGTCCGCCTCACATTCAGTGTCAGGGTTAGTGTTAGGGTCAGGATCACTGTTAGGCTCAGGGTTAGGTTTGTGGTCTTTGCATGGGTCATGGTCACGGTGAAGTCTGGGCCAGTGTCAGGTTTATGGTAAGGATCAGGTTTTTTGGTTTAAAGTCCACATTCGTGTCAGGGACAGGGTTATGTAGTGGTCAGTGTTAGGGTCATGGTTAGGTTTATGGTCAGGGCCAGGTTCAGGTTTAGGGTCAGGGTTTGGTATAGGCAAAGTTCAGGGTTACGGTTATGATCATAGTCAGGTATAGGTCAGGGTTATTGTTTAAGTTTAGGGTTTGTGTTAGGCTTAGCGTTTGGTTGACGGTTAGGGTTAGAATTTGTTTGGGTCAGTGTCCGTGGTAGGGTTAGGGGTTAGTGTTAGGGTTAGGTTGAGCGATAGGATTCGGGGTAGGGCCCGTGTTAGTGTCAGGGTCAGGGTTACATTTAAGTTTAGAGTTAGGGTCAGGCTCATAGTCATGGTCCGGTTTTAGTGTTCAGGTCGGGGTCAGGGTCACTGTTATGGTCAGGATTAGGTTGATGATCATGATCTGGGTCAGGGTCAGGGTGAAGTTTAACGCCAGTGTCAGGTTTAGGGTCAGGTTCGGGTATTGGTTTAAAGTCCACATTCGGGTCTGGGACAGGGTTATGTAGTGGTCAGTGTTAGTGTCAATGTTAGGATTAGGGTCAGGGTCAGGTACAGGTCAGGGCCAGGTCAGGGTCGGGTCAGGCTTTGGTTTAGGGTCAATGTTCGCTTCAGGGTCACAGTTAGGTTTTGAGGGGTACGTTTTGGGATTGTGGTTAGGTTTAGATTTAGAAGTAGGGTTATGGTTAGGGTTAGGTTTATACAGCGTAAGGTCAGGGTTAGGGTTTGGTTTAGGGTAGGGGTTAGTGTTAGGGTCAGGGTCAGCGTTAGGTTTAGGTTCAGGGTCCGTATTAATGTCATGATTATTGTAACCTTTAGGTTTAGGGTTAGGGTCAGGCTCACAGTCACGGTCAGGGTTAGGTTAGGGTCAGGGTTAGGTCAGCGTCAGGGCTAGGATTAGGGTTAGGTTCATGGTCATGGTAGGTATGAGTCATAGTTATGGTAATCAGAGTTAGGTTAGGTTCAGGGTCCACATCAGGGTCAGTGTCAGGCTTAGGTTTAGGTTCACAGTTCAGGTCAGGATCACAGTCAGTGTCAGGGTCATGGTTGGGTCAAGGCTTGGGTTAGGGTTGGGGGCAGGCTCACAGTCAGTGTCAGGGTCAGGGTTAGTGGTTACTGTTAGGGTGAGCCCCACTCCTGGGTCAAGGACCCATCAGTTCTGGGTCTCAGGATAAACCCTGGGCAGAAGGGTGTAGACCCTCCACCTGATCCCTCTTAACCAGCCTAAACTGTGGTGTGAACCTGACTTGCCCACCAGACATCTAAACCCTCATCAGCCTCATCCTGCTTGGGGCATCTCCACCCACATGGCCGGGTCATCTTTACACACAGACACACAGACACACAGACACCCAGAGGCACACACACACACACACACACACTCACACTTGGGGAGGAGACCTAGGGCTACACCGGGGGATCAGAAGGTGTGGGACTCTCTGACTCTCAGCCCCCTGGTGTCACCTTTTGATTTTAGTAGCCAAAGGGCCTGATGCATTGGGGAAACCTGATATGACCTGCCACGGAGGGGACGTGTCTGGCGGGGGAGCTCTCTTCTCCCTGCATCCTATCGGCTTCAGTGCAGCAGAAGAACATGTCGCTTCCTTTAGCATGTGCCTAGAAATGAGCTGGGCATGGGGGTTTTCTCTGTAATGGGGTGCCTGAATACGTGGGTTCCAATTCCGTTGTGCTCTGTCGTCAGGGAAGTGAGGTCACCACTGCCTGGGGGCCTCTTATGAACTTCCTGTTGCACCAGAGCTCCCTGAGCCACCGTTCCCCAAGCTGCTCAAGACTCACACTCCACTCAATGCAGTGCCCATCCAGTGACCCCCATACAGCCTCCCCCAACGCCTGGGAGGCCTGGGTGCAGCTGTTGTCCCCGCTGGAGGGAACAGAGCTGGGTTTAGACCAGGTTAGTGTTAGGGTTAGGGTTAAGAAAGACTTAGGGTCAGGGTTAGGGTTAGATGTCATTGGGGCCAGGGTTGGCGTAAGGCTTAGGGAAGGGTTCAGGGTTAGGGTTAGGTTCATGAATAGGTTTAGGGTCAGGCTCACAGTAGCGTCAGGGTTAGGGTTACGGTCAGAATCAGGGTCAGGGTCATTGTTAGGGTGACGTTAAGGTTTAGGGTCAGGTTCAGCGTCATGGTCCGATTTAGATTCAGGTTCAAGTTTAGGTTTGGGGGCAAGGTTCATGTCAGGGTCAGGGTTAGGTTTGGGACTGGTTTAGTGTCAGGGTTAGGGTCAGGGTCTGGGTTAGGTTCATGGTTATGGTAATGTCAGCTTTATGTTTAGGTTCTGTTTCTGTTTTATGCGTAGGTTCAGGGTCAGGGTTAGCTTTAGGCTTAAGATTCTGTTTAGGATCACGGATTGGGTCAGAGTTAGGTTTACAGTCAGGGTCAGGGTCAGTGTTAAGGTCAAGGCCAGGGTCAGGTTTAAGGTTAAGCTCTGACATAGGCAAAGTTCAGAATTAGGGTTATGATCAGGGTCAGGGAGAGGGTCAGGATTATTGTTAAAGTGGGGTTAGTGTTAGGGTTAGAGGTAGGTGTATGGTTAGTGTTAGACCGGGTTAGGTTCTGTGTCAGGGATAATGTTAGGGGTTAGTTTTAGGGTTAGGTTGAGCGTTAGGTTTCGGTTCAGGGCCCGTGTTAGTTTCAGGGTCAGGGTTACGTTTAGGGTTAGTGTTAGGTCAGGCTCACATTCAGTGTCAGGGTTAGTGTTAGGGTCAGTGTAAGGTTTCTGGTCTTGCCTGGGTCAGGGTCAGGGTGAAGTCTAGGGCCAGTGTCAGGTTTAGTTACAGGATCAGGTATTGGTTTAAAGTCCACATTCGGTTCAGCGACAGGGTTATGTAGTGGTCATTGTTAGGGTCATGGTTAGGTTTAGGGTCAGGTACAGGGTCAAGTTTAGGGTCAGGGTCTGGTATAGGCAAAGTTCAGGGTTAGGGTTATTATGAGCATAATCAGGTATAGGTTCAGGGTTATTGTTAAAGTTTAGGGTTAGTGTTAGGGTTAGAGTTAGGTTGAGGATTAGGGTTAGACCTGGTTAGGGTCAGGGTCCGTGGTAGGTTTAGGGTATAGTGTTAGGGTTAGGTTCAGTGATAGGATTCGTCGGAGGGCCCTTGTTAGTGTCAGGGTCAGGGTTACATTTAGGGGTAGAGTTAGGGTCAGCCTCACATTCAGTGTCAGTGTTAGTGTTAGGTTCTGAGTCAGGGTCACTGTTAGGGTCAGGGTTAGGTTTATGGTCATGGCCTGGTTCAGGGTCAGGGTGAAGATTAGGGCCAGTGTCAGGTTTATTTTCAGGATCAGGTATTGGTCTAAAGTCCACATTCGTGTCAGGGACAAGGTTATGTAGTGGTCAGTGTTAGGGTCATGGTTAGGTTTAGGCTCAGGGCCAGGGTCAGGTTAGGGTCAGGGTCTGGTATAGGCAAAGTTCAGGGTTATGGTTATGTTCATAGTCTGGTATAGGGTCATGGTTATTGTTAAAATTTAGGGTTAGTGTTAGGGTTAGAGTTAGTTTGAGGGTTAGGGTTAGACCTGGTTAGGGTCAGGGTCTGAGGTAGGGTTAGGAGTTAGTGTAAGGGTTAGGTTCAGCGACAGGATTCGGGAGAGGGCCCGTGTTATTTTTAGGGTGTGGGTTACGTTTAGGGTTACAGTAAGGGTCAGGCTCACAGTCAAGTTCTGGTTTAGTGTTCAGGTCTGGGTTGGGGTCACTGTTAGGGTCATGGTTAGGTTGATGGCCATGGTCTGGGTCTGGGTCAGGGTGAATTAGGGCCAGTGTCAGGTTTAGCGTCAGGATCAGGTATAGGTTTAAAGTCAACATTCGGGTCAGGGACAGGGTTATGTAGTGGTCAGTGTTAGTGTCATGGTTAGGATTAGGTTCAGGGTCAGGGTCAGGTGAAGGTCAGGGCCTGGGTCAGGTTTAGGTTCAGGCTTTGCTTTATGTTCGGTTCAGGTTCACAGTTAGGTTTATGGGAAAAGTTTGGGATGGGGTTAGGGTTAGAGTTAGAAGTAGTGTTATCGTGAGGGTTAGGGTTAGACAGCATAAGGTCAGGGTGAGGGTTTGGTTTATGGAAGGGGTTAGTGTTAGGTTTAGGGTCAGCGCTCAGTTTAAGTTCAGGGTCCGTATTATGGTCAGGGTTAGGGTTACCTTTAGGGTTAGGATTAGGGTAAGGCACACAGTCACGGTCAGGGTTAGGTTTAGGGTCAGTGTAAGGTCAGGATCAGGGTTAGGATTAGGGTCAGGGTCAGGGTCACAGGTAGGGATGAGTCATAGCTAGGTTATCTCAGAGTTAGGATTAGGTCCAGGGTCCAGATCAGGGTCAGTGTCAGGCTTAGCTTTAGGTTTAGGGTTCAGGTCGGGATCATGGTCATGGTTAGGGTCAGGTTCAGGGTCAGGGCTCGGGTTAGGGTTGGGGGCAGGCTCACAGTCAGTGTCAGGGTCAGGGTTAGTGGTTACTGTTAGGGTTAGCCCCGCTCCTGGGTCATGGACCCATTCCTTCAGGTTCTCAGGATAAACCCTGGCCAGAAGGGTGTAGACCCTCCACCCGATCCCACTTAACCAGCCTTAAACTGTGGTGTGAACATGACTTGCCCACCAGACATCTAACCCCCATTAGCTTTATCATACTTGGGGCATCTCCACCCACGATGGCATGGCCAGGTCCTCTTTACACACAGACACAGAAATGCAGAGGCGCACACAAACACACACACACAAACACAGTGAGACGGGGAGGAGACCTAGGGCTATACCCGTGGATCAGAAGGTGTGGGACACTCTGACTCTGAGCCCCCTGGTGTCATCTTTTGATTTTAGTAGCCAAAGGGCCTGAGGCGTTGGGGAAACCTGATATGACCGGCCAGGGAGGGGAAGTGTCTGGCGGGCGAGCTCTCTTCTCCCTATATCCTCTCTGCTTCAGTACAGCAGAGGAACATGTCGCTTCCTTTAGGATGTGCCTAGAAATGAGCTGGGCAGGGCGGTTTTCTCTGTAATGGCGTGCCTGGACACGTGGGTTCCAATTCTGTTGGGCTGTGTCGTCAGGGAAGTGAGGTCACCACTGCCTGGGGGCTCCTTACCGAACTTCCTGCTGTACCAGAGCTCCCTGAGCCACCGGTCCCCAAACTGCTCAATGCTCACCCTCCACTCAATGCAGTGCCAATCCAATGGCCCCCATACAGCCTCCCTCCAGCCCCTGGCAGGCCTGGGTGCAGCTGTTGTCCCAGCTGGAGGCAACAGAGCTGGGTTTAGACTAGGTTAGTGTTAGGGTTAGGGTTAAGAAAGACTTAGGATCAGGGTTAGGGTTAGACGTGCTTGGGGTCAGGGTTAGCGGAAGGCTTAGGGTATGGGTCAGGGTTAGGGTTAGGTTCATGGTTAGGTTTAGGTTCAGGCTCACAGTAGGGTCACGGTTACCGTTACCATCAGAGACAGGGTCAGGGTCAGTGTATGGTGACGGTTAGGTTTAGGGTCATGTTCAGGGTTCTGGTCAGATTTAGGGTCAGGTTCAAGTTTTGGTTTGGGGGCAAGGTTCATATCAGGGTCAGAGTTAGGAGTGGGACAGGTCTAGTGTCAGGGTTTGCGTCAGGGTCAGGGTTAGGTTCATGGTTATGGTAAGGTCAGCTTTATGTTTAGGTTTTGTTTTATGAGTAGGTTCAGGATCAGGGTTAGCGTAAGGGTTAAGATTCTGTTCAGGATCACGGATTGGGTCAGAGTTAGGTTTACATTCAGGGTTAGTATCAGTGTTACAGTCAAGGCCAGGGTCAGGTTTAAGGTTAAACTCTGACATAGGCAAAGTTCAGAGTTAGGGTTATGATCAGGGTCAGGGAGAGGGTAAGGATTATTGTTAAAGTGGGGTTACGGTTAGGGTTAGAGGTAGGTGGAGGGTTAGACCGGTTTAGGGTCTGTGTCAGGGATAATGTTACGGGTTCGTTTTAGGGTTAGGTTCAGCGTTAGGTTTCGGGTTAGGGCCCGTGTTAGTGTCATGGTCAGGGTTACGTTTAGGGTTAGAGTTAGGGTCAGGCTCACAGTCAGGGTCACTGTTAGTGTTAGGGTCGTGGTCAGGGTCACTGTTAGGGTCAGGGTTAGGTTTATGGTCTTTGCCAGGGTCAGGGTCAGGGTGAAGTGTAACGCCAGTGTCAGCTTTACGATGAGGATCAGGTTTGGTTTAAAGTCCACATTCGTGTCAGTGACAGGGTAATGTAGTGGTCAGTGTTAGGGTCATGGTGAGGTTTAGGCTCAGGGCCAGGTTCAGGTATATGGTCAGGGTCTGGTATAGGCAAAGTTCAGGGTTAGGCTTATGATCATAGTCAGGTATAGTGTCAGGGTTATTGTTAAAGTTTAGGGTTAGTGTTAGGGTTAGCGTTTGGTTGACGGTTAGGGTTAGAACTTGTTAGGATCAGGGTCTGTTGTAGGGTTAGGGGTTACTCTTAATGTTAGGTTCAGCGATAGGATTCGGGGGATGGCCCGTGTTAGTGTCAGGGTCAGGGTTACATTTAGGGTTAGAGTTAGGGTCAGGCTCACAGTCAGGGTCAGGTTTGTTGTTCAGGTCCGGGTCGGAGTCACTGTTAGGGTCAGGGTTAGGTTTATGGTCATGGTCTGGGTCAGGGTCAGGGTGAAGTTTAGCGCCAGTGTCAGGTTTAGGGTCAGGTTCAGGTATTGGTTTAAAGTCCACATTCGGGTCAGGGACAGGATTGTGTAGTGGTCAGTGTTAGTGTCATGGTTAGGATTAGGGTCAGGGTCAGGTCAGGTGAAGTTCAGGGCCAGGTTCAGGTTTAGGGTCAGGCTTTGGTTTAGGGTCAATGTTCGGTTCAGTGTCACAGTTAGGTTTTGGCGGTAGGGTTTGGGATTGGGGTTAGGGTTAGAGTTAGAAGTAGGGTTATGGTAAGGCTTAGACAGCATAAGGTCAGGGTTAGGGTTTGGTTTAGGGTAGGGGTTAGTGTTAGGGTCAGGGTCAGCGTTAGGTTTAGGTTCAGGGTCTCTATTAGGGTCATGGTTAGAGTTACCTTTAGGTTTAGGGTTAGGGTCAGGTTCACAGTCACGTCAGGGTTACGGTTAGGGTCAGGTTTAAGTTAGCATCAGGATGACGATTAGGGTCAGGGTCATGGTCAGGGTTAAGTATGAGTCTTGGTTACGATAATATCAACGTTAGGTTTAGCTTCAGGGTCCACATCAGGGACATTGTCAGGCTTAGGTTTAGGTTTAGGGTTCAGGTCAGGATCACAGACAGGGTCAGGGTCAGGTTCAGGGTGTGTTTGGCTTAGGGTTTTGGCAGACTCACAGTCAGTGTCAGGGTCTGGTTTAGTGGTTACTGTTAGGGTTAGCCCCGCTTCTGGGTCATGGACCCATCCGTTCAGGGTCTCAGGATAAACCCTGGGCAGAAGGGTGTAGACCCTCCACCCGATCCCACTTAACCAGCCTTAAACTGGGGTGTGAACATAACTTGCCCACCAGACATCTAAACCCTCATCAGCCTCATCCTGCTTGGGACATCTCCACCCACAATGGCATGGCCAGGTCCTCTTTACACACAGAAACACAGACACCCAGAGGCACACACACACACACACACACACACACACACATTCACACACACACACAGAGACGGGGAGGAGACCTAGGGCTACACCGGTCGATCAGAAGGTGTGGGACACTCTGACTCTGAGTCCCCTGGTGTCACCTTTTGATTTTAGTAGCCAAAGGTCCAGAGGCGTTGGTGAATCCTGATATGACGGGCCAGGGAGGGGACGTGTCTGGCGGGCGAGCTCTCTTCTCCCTACATCCTCTCGGCTTCAGTACAGCAGAAGAACATGTTGCTTCCTTTAGGATGTGCCTAGAAATGAGCTGGGCAGGGGGGTTTTCTCTGTAATGGGGTGCGTGGATACGTGGGTTCCAATTCCGTTGGGCTCTGTCGTCAGGGAAGTGAGGTCACCACTGCCTGGCTGCTCCTTACTGAACTTCCTGCTGTACCAGAGCTCCCTGAGCTGCCGGTTCCCAAGCTGCTCAGGCTCACACTCCACTCAGGCAGTGCCCATCCAGTGACCCCCATACAGCCTCCCCCACCCCCTGGGAGGCCTGGGTGCAGCTGTTGTCCCCGCTGGAGGCAACAGAGCTGGATTTAGACTAGGTTAGTTTAGGGTTAGGGTTAAGAAAGACTTTGGGTCTGGGTTAGGGTTAGACGTCATTGGGGTCAGGGTTAGCGTAAGGCTTAGGGTAGGACTCAGGGTTAGGCTTAGGTTCATTGTTAGGTTTAGGGTCAGGCTCACAGTAGGGTCAGGGTTAGAGTTACGGTCAGAGTCATGTCAGGGTCAGTTTTAGGGTGATGGTTAGGTTTAGAGTCAGGTTCAGGGTCATGGTTAGATTTAGGGTCAGGTCAAGTTTTGGTTTGGGGGCAAGGTTCATGTCAGGGTCAGGGTTAGGTTTAGGACAGGTCTAGTGTCAGGGTTAGGGTCAGGGTCAGGCTTAGGTTCATGGTTATGGTAAGGTCAGCTTTATGTTTAAGTCCTGTTTTATGAGTAGGTTCAGGATCAGGGTTAGCTTTAGGCTTAAGATTCTGTTTAGGATCACGGATTGGGTCAGAGTTAGGTTTACATTCAGGGTTAGGGTCAGTGTTAAGGTCAAGGCCAGGGTCAGGTTTAAGGTTAAGCTCTGACAGAGGCTAAGTTCAGAGTTAGGGTTATGATGAGCGTCAGGATTATTGTTAAAGTGGGGTTAGGGTTAGGGTTAGAGGTAGGTGGAGGGTTAGACCGGGTTAGGGTCAGTGTCAGGGTTAATGTTAAGGGTTAGTTTTAGGGTTAGGTTCAGCGTTAGGTTTCGGGTCAGGGCCCGTGTTAGTGTCATGGTCAGGGTTACGTTTAGGGTTAGAGTTAGGGTCAGGCTCACAGTCAGGGTCACTGTTAGTGTTAGGGTCGTGGTCAGGGTCACTGTTAGGGTCAGGGTTAGGTTTATGGTCTTTGCCTGGGTCAGGGTCAGGGTGAAGTGTAACGCCAGTGTCAGCTTTACGATCAGGATCAGGTTTGGTTTAAAGTCCTCATTCAGGTCAGCGACAGGGTTATGTAGTGGCCAGTGTTAGGGTCATGGTTAGGTTTAGGGTCAGGGCCAGGGTCAGGTTTAGGGTCAGGGTCTGGTATAGGCAAAGATCATGGTTAGGGTTATGAGCATAATCAGGTATAGGTTCAGGGTTGTTGTTAAAGTTTAGGGTTAGTGTTAGTGTTAGCGTTTGGTTGACGGTTAGGGTTAGAACTTGTTAGGATCAGGGTCCGTGGTAGGGTTAGGGGATACTCTGAGGGTTAGGTCAGCCATAGGATTCGGGGGAGGGCCCGTGTTAGTGTCAGGTTCAGGGTTACATTTAGGGTTAGAGTTAAGGTAAGGCTCACAGTCTGGGTCAGGTTTAGTGTTCAGGTCAGTGATGGGGTCACTGTTAGGGTCAGGGTTAGGTTTATGGTCATGGTCTAGGTCAGGGTCAGGGTGATGTTTAGCGCCAGTGTCTGGTTTAGGGTCAGGTTCAGGTATTGGTTTAAAGTCCACATTCGGGTCAGGGACAAGGTTATGTAGTATTCAGTGTTAGGGTCATGGTTAGGATTAGGGTCAGGGTCAGGGACAGGTGAAGGTCATGGACAGGGTCAGGTTTAGCGTCAGGCTTTGGTTTAGGGTCAATGTTCGGTTCAGTGTCTCAGTTAGGTTTTGGCGGTAGTGTTTGGGATTGGGGTTAGGGTTAGAGTTAGAAGTAGGGTTATGGTTAGGTTTAGGGTTAGTCAGCGTAAGGTCAGGGTTAGGGTTTTGTTTAGCGTAGGGGTTAGTTTTAGGGTCAGGGTCAGCGTTAGGTTTAGTTTTAGGTTCAGGGTCCTTATTAGGGTCATGGTTAGAGTTGCCTTTAGGTTTAGGGTTAGGGTCAAGCTCACAGTCTCAGTCAGTGTTAGGGTTAGGGTAAGGGTTAGGTCAGCATCAGGTTTAGAATTAGGGTCAGGGTCAGGGTCATGGTTAGGTATGAGTCTTGGTTACAGTAATATCAATGTTAGGTTTAGGTTCAGGGTACACATCATGGTCAGTGCCAGGCTTAGGTTTAGGTTTAGGGTTCAGGTCATGATCACAGACAGGGTCAGGGTCAGGGTCAGGGTTTGGGTTAGGATTTGGGGCAGGCTCACAGTCAGTGTCAGGGTCAGGGTTAGTGGTTACTGTTAGGGTGAGCCCCGCTCCTGGGTCATGGACCCATCCGTTCAGGGTCTCAGGATAAACCCTGGGCAGAAGGGTGTAGACCCTCCACCCGATCCCACTTAACCAGCCTTAAACTGGGGTGTGAACATAACTTGCCCACCAGACATCTAAACCCTCATCAGCCTCATCCTGCTTGGGGCATCTCCACCCTCGATGGCATGGTCAGGTCCTCTTTACACACAGACACACAGACACCCAGAGGCACACACACACACACACACACACACACACACACACACATACAGAGATGGGGAGGAGACCTAGGGCTACACCGGTTGATCAGAAGGTGTGGGACTCTCTGACTCTGAGTCCCCTGGTGTCACCTTTTGATTTTAGTAGCCAAAGGCCTGAGGCGTTGGGGAAACCTGATATGACCGGCCAGGGAGGGGACGTGTCTGGCGGGCGAGCTCTCTTCTCCCTACCTCCTCTCGGCTTCAGTATAGCAGAAGAACAAGTCGCTTCCTTTAGCATGTGCCTAGAAATGAGCTGGGCAGGGGGGTTTTCTCTGTAATGGGGTGCCTGGATATGTTGGTTCCAATTCCGTTGGGCTCTGTCGTCAGGGAAGTGAGGTCATCACTGCCTGGGGGCTCCTTACCGAACTTCCTGCTGTACCAGAGCTCCCTGAGCTGCAGGTCCCCAAGCTGCTCAGGCTCACACTCCACTCAGGCAGTGCCCATCCAGTGACCCCCATACAGGCTCCCCCACCCCCTGGGAGGCCTGGGTGCAGCTGTTGTCCCCGCTGGAGGCAACAGAGCTGGATTTAGACTAGGTTAGTTTAGGGTTAGGGTTAAGAAAGACTTTGGGTCTGGGTTAGGGTTAGACGTCATTGGGGTCAGGGTTAGCGTAAGGCTTAGGGTAGGGCTCAGGGTTAGGGTTAGGTTCATTGTTAGGTTTAGGGTCAGGCTCACAGTAGGGTCAGGGTTAGAGTTACGGTCAGAGTCACTTCAGGGTCAGTTTTAGGGTGATGGTTAGGTTTAGAGTCAGGTTCAGGGTCATGGTTAGATTTAGGGTCAGGTCAAGTTTTGGTTTGGGGGCAAGGTTCATGTCAGGGTCAGGGTTAGGTTTAGGACAGGTCTAGTGTCAGGGTTAGGGTCAGGGTCAGGCTTAGGTTCATGGTTATGGTAAGGTCAGCTTTATGTTTAAGTCCTGTTTTATGAGTAGGTTCAGGATCAGGGTTAGCTTTAGGCTTAAGATTCTGTTTAGGATCACGGATTGGGTCAGAGTTAGGTTTACATTCAGGGTTAGGGTCAGTGTTAAGGTCAAGGCCAGGGTCAGGTTTAAGGTTAAGCTCTGACAGAGGCTAAGTTCAGAGTTAGGGTTATGATGAGCGTCAGGATTATTGTTAAAGTGGGGTTAGGGTTAGGGTTAGAGGTAGGTGGAGGGTTAGACCGGGTTAGGGTCAGTGTCAGGGTTAATGTTAAGGGTTAGTTTTAGGGTTAGGTTCAGCGTTAGGTTTCGGGTCAGGGCCCGTGTTAGTGTCATGGTCAGGGTTACGTTTAGGGTTAGAGTTAGGGTCAGGCTCACAGTCAGGGTCACTGTTAGTGTTAGGGTCGTGGTCAGGGTCACTGTTAGGGTCAGGGTTAGGTTTATGGTCTTTGCCTGGGTCAGGGTCAGGGGGTGAAGTGTAACGCCAGTGTCAGCTTTACGATCAGGATCAGGTTTTGGTTTAAAGTCCTCATTCAGGTCAGCGACAGGGTTATGTAGTGGCCAGTGTTAGGGTCATGGTTAGGTTTAGGGTCAGGGCCAGGGTCAGGTTTAGGGTCAGGGTCTGGTATAGGCAAAGATCATGGTTAGGGTTATGAGCATAATCAGGTATAGGTTCAGGGTTGTTGTTAAAGTTTAGGGTTAGTGTTAGTGTTAGCGTTTGGTTGACGGTTAGGGTTAGAACTTGTTAGGATCAGGGTCCGTGGTAGGGTTAGGGGATACTCTGAGGGTTAGGTCAGCCATAGGATTCGGGGGAGGGCCCGTGTTAGTGTCAGGTTCAGGGTTACATTTAGGGTTAGAGTTAAGGTAAGGCTCACAGTCTGGGTCAGGTTTAGTGTTCAGGTCAGTGATGGGGTCACTGTTAGGGTCAGGGTTAGGTTTATGGTCATGGTCTAGGTCAGGGTCAGGGTGATGTTTAGCGCCAGTGTCTGGTTTAGGGTCAGGTTCAGGTATTGGTTTAAAGTCCACATTCGGGTCAGGGACAAGGTTATGTAGTATTCAGTGTTAGGGTCATGGTTAGGATTAGGGTCAGGGTCAGGGACAGGTGAAGGTCATGGACAGGGTCAGGTTTAGCGTCAGGCTTTGGTTTAGGGTCAATGTTCGGTTCAGTGTCTCAGTTAGGTTTTGGCGGTAGTGTTTGGGATTGGGGTTAGGGTTAGAGTTAGAAGTAGGGTTATGGTTAGGTTTAGGGTTAGTCAGCGTAAGGTCAGGGTTAGGGTTTTGTTTAGCGTAGGGGTTAGTTTTAGGGTCAGGGTCAGCGTTAGGTTTAGGTTCAGGGTCCTTATTAGGGTCATGGTTAGAGTTGCCTTTAGGTTTAGGGTTAGGGTCAAGCTCACAGTCTCAGTCAGTGTTAGGGTTAGGGTAAGGGTTAGGTCAGCATCAGGTTTAGAATTAGGGTCAGGGTCAGGGTCATGGTTAGGTATGAGTCTTGGTTACAGTAATATCAATGTTAGGTTTAGGTTCAGGGTACACATCATGGTCAGTGCCAGGCTTAGGTTTAGGTTTAGGGTTCAGGTCATGATCACAGACAGGGTCAGGGTCAGGGTCAGGGTTTGGGTTAGGATTTGGGGCAGGCTCACAGTCAGTGTCAGGGTCAGGGTTAGTGGTTACTGTTAGGGTGAGCCCCGCTCCTGGGTCATGGACCCATCCGTTCAGGGTCTCAGGATAAACCCTGGGCAGAAGGGTGTAGACCCTCCACCCGATCCCACTTAACCAGCCTTAAACTGGGGTGTGAACATAACTTGCCCACCAGACATCTAAACCCTCATCAGCCTCATCCTGCTTGGGGCATCTCCACCCTCGATGGCATGGTCAGGTCCTCTTTACACACAGACACCCAGAGGCACACACACACACACACACACACACACACACACACACACACATACAGAGATGGGGAGGAGACCTAGGGCTACACCGGTTGATCAGAAGGTGTGGGACTCTCTGACTCTGAGTCCCCTGGTGTCACCTTTTGATTTTAGTAGCCAAAGGCCTGAGGCGTTGGGGAAACCTGATATGACCGGCCAGGGAGGGGACGTGTCTGGCGGGCGAGCTCTCTTCTCCCTACATCCTCTCGGCTTCAGTATAGCAGAAGAACAAGTCGCTTCCTTTAGCATGTGCCTAGAAATGAGCTGGGCAGGGGGGTTTTCTCTGTAATGGGGTGCCTGGATATGTTGGTTCCAATTCCGTTGGGCTCTGTCGTCAGGGAAGTGAGGTCATCACTGCCTGGGGGCTCCTTACCGAACTTCCTGCTGTACCAGAGCTCCCTGAGCTGCCAGTCCCCAAGCTGCTCAGGCTCACACTCCACTCAGGCAGTGCCCATCCAGTGACCCCCATACAGCCTCCCCCAGCCCCTGGGAGGCCTGGGTGCGGCTGTTGTCCCCACTAGAGGCAACAGAGCTGGATTAAGACTAGATTAGTTTAGGGTTAGGGTTAAGAAAGACTTAGGGTCTGGGTTAGGGTTAGATGTCCTTGGGGTCAGGGTTAGCGTAAGGCTTAGGGTAGGGCTCAGGGTTAGGTTTAGGTTCATGGTTAGGTTTAGGGTCAGGCTCACAGTAGGGTCAGGGTTAGCGTTAAGGTCAGAGTCACGTCAAGGTCAGTTTTAGGGTGATGGTTAGGTTTAGTGTCAGGTTCAGGGTTTTGGTTAGATTTAGAGTCAGGTTCAAGTTTTGGTTTGGAGGCAAGGTTCATGTCAGGGTCAGGGTTAGGTTTGGGATAGGTCTAGTGTCAGGGTTAGGGTCAGGGTCAGGCTTAGGTTCATGGTTATGGTAAGGTCAGCTTTATGTTTAGATTCTTTTTTATGAGTAGGTTCAGGATCAGGGTTAGCTTTAGGGTTACGATTCTGATTAAGATTAAGGATTGGGTCAGAGTTAGGTTTACACTCAGGGTTAGGGTCAGTGTTAAGGTCAAGGCCAGGGTCAGGTTTAAGGTCAAGGTCTGACATAGGCAAACTTCAGAGTTAGGGTTATGATCAGCATCAGGATTATTGTTAAAGTGGGTTTAGGGTTAGGGTTAGAGGTAGGGTGAGGGTTAGGGTTAGACCGGGTTAAGGTCAGTGTCAGCTATTATGTTTGGGGTTAGTTTTAGGGTTAGGTTCACCGTTAGGTTTCGGTTCAGGGCCCGTGTTAGTGTCAGGTTCAGGGTTACGTTTAGGGTTAGAGTTAGGGTCAGGCTCACATTCAGTATCAGGGTTATTGTTAGGGTCGTGGTCAGGGTCACTGTTAGGATCAGGGTTACGTTTATGGTCTTTGCCTGGGCCAGGGTCAAGGTGAATCTAGGGCCAGTGTCGGGTTTACCATCAAGATCAGGTATTGGTTTAAAGTCCACATTTGGGTCAGTGACAGGGTTATGTAGTGGTCAGTGTTAGGGTCATGGTTAGGTTTAGACTCAGGGCCAGGTTCAGGTATATGGTCAGGGTCTGGTATAGGCAAAGTTCAGGGTTAGGCTTATGATCATAGTCAGGTATAGGGTCAGGGTTATTGTTAAAGTTTAGGGTTAGTGTTAGGGTTAGCGTTTGGTTGACGGTTAGGGTTAGAACTTGTTAGGATCAGGATCCGTGGTAGGTTTGGGGTTACTCTTAAGGTTAGGTTCAGCGATAGGATTCGGGGGAGGGCCCGTGTTAGTGTCAGGGTCAGGGTTACATTTAGGGTTAGAGTTAGGGTCAGGCTCACAGTCAGGGTCAGTTTTAGTGTTCAGGTCAGGGTCGGGGTCACACTTAGGGTCAGGTTTAGGTTTATGTTCATGGTCTGGGTCAGGGTCAGGGTGAAATTTAGCGCCAGTGTCAGGTTTAGGGTCAGGTTCAGGTATTGGTTTAAAGTCCACATTCCGGTCAGGGACAGGATTGTGTACTGGTCAGTGTTAGTGTCATGGTTATTATTAGGGTCTGGGTGAGGTTCAGGTGAAGTTCATGGACAGGGTCAGGTTTAGGGTCAGGCTTTGGTTTAGGGTCAATGTTCGTTTCAGTGTCGCAGTTAGGTTTTCGCGGTAGGGTTTGGGATTGGTGTGAGGGTTAGAGTTAGAAGTAGGTTTATGGTTAGGGTAAGACTTAGACAGCGTAAGGTCAGGGTTAGGGTTTACTTTAGGGTAGGGGTTAGTGTTAGGTTCAGGGTCAGTGTTAGGTTTAGGTTCAGGGTCCGTATTAGGGTCATGGTTAGGGTTACCTTTAGGTTTAGGGTTAGGGTCAGGCTCACAGTCACGGTCAGGGTTAGGGTTAGGGTCAGGTTTAGGTCAGCATCAGAGTTAGGATTAGGGTCAGGGTCAGGGTCATGGTTAGGTATGCGTCATGTTTACAATAATATCAATGTTAGGTTTAGGTTCAGGACCACAACTAGGTCAGTGTCAGGCTTAGGTTTAGGTTTAGGGTTCAGGTCCGGATCACAGAGGGTCAGGGTCAGGGTCAGGGTCAGGGTTTGTGTTAGGTTTTGGGGCAGGCTCATAGTCAGTGTCAGGGTCAGGGTTAGTGGTTACTGTTAGGGTGAGCCCCGCTCCTTGGTCATAGACCCATCCATTCAGGGTCTCATGATAAACACTGGGCAGAAGGGTGTAGACCCTCCACCCGATCCCACTTAACCAGCCTTAAACTTGGGTGTGAACATGACTTGACCAACAGACACTTAACCCCTCATCAGCCTGATCCTTCCTGGGGCATCTCCACCCACGATTGCATGGCCAGGTCCTCTTTACACACAGACACAGAGACACCAAGAGGAACACACACACACACACGCACACACACAGAGAGACAGGGAGGAGACCTAGTGTTACACCCGTGGATCAGAAGGTGTGGGACTCTCCTGACTCTGAGTCCCCTGGTGTCACCTTTTGATTTTAGTAGTCAAAGGGCCTGAGGCGTTGGGGAAACCTGATATGACCGGCCAGGGAGGGGACCTGTCTGGCGGGCGAGCTCTCTTCTCCCTACATCCTCTCGGCTTCAGTACAGCAGAAGAACATGTGCCTAGAAATGAGCTGGGCAGGGGAGTTTTCTCTGTAATGGGTTGCCTGGATACGTGGGTTCCAATTCCGTTGGGCTCTGTCGTCAGGGAAGTGAGGTCACCACTGCCTGGGGGCTCCTTACCAAACTTCCTGCTGTACCAGAGCTCCCTGAGCCACCGGTCCCCAAGCTGCTCAATGCTCACCCTCCACTCAATGCAGTGCCAATCCAGTGGCCCCCATTCAGCCTCCACCCAGCCCCTGGCAGGCCTGGGTGCAGCTGTTTTCCCCGCTGGAGGGAACAGAGCTGGGTTTAGACTAGGTTAGTGTTAGGGTTAGGGTTAAGAAAGACTTAGGATCAGGGTTAGGGTTAGATGTGCTCTTGGTCAGGGTTAGCGGAAGGCTTAGGGTAGGGGTCAGGATTAGGGTTAGGTTCATGGTTAGGTTTAGGTTCAGGCTCACAGTAGGGTCACGGTTACCGTTACCATCAGAGACAGGGTCAGGGTCAGTGTAGGATGACGGTTAGAAATAGGGTCAGGTTCAGGGTCATGGTCAGATTTAGGGTCAGGTTCAAGTTTTGGTTTGGGGGCAAGGTTCATATCAGGGTCTGGGTTAGGATTGGGACAGGTCTAGTGTCAGGGTTAGGGTCAGGGTCAGGCTTAGGTTCATGGTTATGGTAAGGTCAGCTCTATGTTTAGGTTTTGTTTTATGAGTAGGTTCAGGATCAGGGTTAGCTTTAGGCTTAAGATTCTGTTTAGGATCACGGATTGGGTCAGAGTTAGGTTTACATTCAGGGTTAGGGTCAGTGTTAAGGTCAAGGCCAGGGTCAGGTTTAAGGTTAAGGTCAGACATTGGCAAACTTCAGTTTAGGTTTATGATCAGCGTCAGGATTATTGTTAATGTGGGGTTAGGGTTAGGGTTAGAGGTAGGTGGAGGGTTAGACCGGGTTAGGGTCAGTGTCAGGGATAATGTTAGGGGTTAGTTTTAGGGTTAGGTTCAGCATTAGGTTTCGGGTCAGGGCCCGTGTTAGTGTCATGGTCGGGGTTACATTTAGGGTTAGAGTTAGGGTCAGGCTCACAGTTGGGTCAGGGTTAGTGTTAGGGTCGTGTTCAGGTGAAGGTCTTTGACAGGGTTAGGTTTAGCGTCAGGCTTTGGTTTAGGGTCAAGGTTCGTTTCAGTTTCACAGTTAGGTTTTGGCGGTACGTTTGGGATTGGGTTAGAGTTAGAGTTAGAAGTAGGGTTATAATTAGGGTTAGGGTTAGACAGCGTAAGGTTAGGGTTATGGTTTGGTTTATTGTAGGGGTTAGTGTTTGGGTCAGGGTCAGCGTTAGGTTTATGTTCAGGGTCGTATTAGGGTCATGGTTAGAGTTACCTTTAGGTTTAGGGTTAGGGTCAGGCTCATAGTCACGGTCAGGGTTAGGGTTAGGGTTAGGGTTAGGTCAGCGTCAGGTTTAGGATTAGGGTCAGGGTCAGGGTCATGGTTAGGTTTGAGTCTTGGTAACAGTAATATCAACGTTATGTTTAGGTTCAGGGTCCACATCAGTGTGAGTGTCAGGCTTAGGTTTAGGTTTAGGGTTCAGGTCAGGATCACAGACAGGGTCAGGGTCAGAGTCAGGTTTTGGGTTAGGGTTTGGGGCAGGCTCACACAGTCAGTGTCAGGGTCAGGGTTAATGGTTACTGTTAGGGTTAGCCCCTCTCCTGGGTCATGGACCCATCTATTCAGGGTCTCAGGATAAACCCTGGGCAGAAGGGTGTAGACCCTCCACCGGATCCCACTTAACCAGCCTTAAACTGGGGTGTGAACATAACTTGCCCACCAGACATCGAAACCCTCATCAGCCTCATCCTGCTTGGGGCATCTCCACCCATGATGGCATGGCCAGGTCCTCTTTACACACACAGACACACAGAAACCCAGAGGCACACACACACACACACACACACACACACACACACACACACACACAGGAATACTATGCAGCCATCAAAAATGAAATCTTGCTATTTGCAATGACCTGGATGGAACTAGAGGGTATTATGCTAAGTGAAGTAAGTCAATCAGAGAAAGGCAATTATCATATGATCTGTCTGATATGAGGAATTTGAAACGCAGGGTAGGGGGTCATGGGAGGTAGGAGGGATGAAATGAAACAAGATGGGATGGGGGGAGAGAAACCATAATAGACTTAATCTCACAAAACAAACCGAAGTTTGCGGTGATGGAGGGTTTATGGAGAGGGTGGCTGGGTTATGAACATTGGGGAGGTTATGTGATACGGTGAGTTCTGTGAAATGTGTAACACAGATGAATCACAGACCTGCACCTTTGGGGCAAATAATACATTATATGTTAATTTTAAAAATTTCTCCTGTGCTTCTGCAGTCTGGAGGAGGATGGGCACACATATAAACCCATATAGTGTCTAGTCCACCTGACACCAATAGGACCAATCAGAGTCTCCCTGGGATTGATATGTAAATGACAGGAAGACAAAGTTCTCTCTTTAGGCGAGTGACTGGCCTTGCTGGATGGGATTCAGGAGCTGGCCATGGCCATCTTCCTGGACACTTGAAGAGTCTGACCAGAGAAGAAAGCAGCCATATGGAGACTAGTAAACATGAGACATGGACAAATAGAAAACTGTTTTTGCCGGTTTCCAGTCCCTGTTCTTGATTCTGAAATTTTAGTTCTGCAGCTCTTCTTTTGATTTAAAAAAAAGTTTTTTTTTAATTTATCTGACAGAGATCACAAGTAGGCAGAGAGGCAAGCAGAGAGAGAGAGGAGGAAGCAGGCTCCCTGCAGAGCAGAGAGCCCAATGTGGGGCTCGATCCTAGGACCCTGGGATCATGACCTGAGCCGAATGCAGAGGCTTAACCCACTGAGCCACCCAGGTGCCCCATCTTCTTTTGGATTTTTATGAACTTCTGTGGTATCCATACCTACAGGATCCTGGACATTCCTTTGTTTTGTGTTTGTTTGCTTGCTTTTCCCTTTTGGTTCCTCCAGTTTTCTTTGGATTGCTGCCACTTGCAAGCAAAGGGTCTTGTAAAAATACCACACCAAGGAAATTCACACGTCCTTAGGAGCTATTGAGTAAGTTCCTGTAGGGGAAGGACACAGTGAGATGCACATTTTAGAGTGATTATCTTTGAATAAGTTTAGAGGATGAATTGGTGTGAGGAGGGGAGGGAAAGGGGCATATTCCTGAAGATGACATGACAGGTTGGAAGGCCGTTATGGTCATTCTGGCAAAGTATAGTGAGTGCCTGAAACAGAAGAGAAAAGGGGGAAAGATTAAACTTACACAAGGTGAGAAGACTAATGAGACTTTATGAAATCTGAGTTTGTGAAATCGGATATTGCTAGGCTTTTAGCACACTTACTTTGGGATCTAATCTTCAAAAATATTTAAATATCTCTGGTGGTGACAACACCATCGTCCTTCCAGTGATTAAGAACTCTGAAATCTTAATCTGGCCTGGGCTGTAGAATGTCAGCTGCGGCTTGAGCACAATGAAAAGCCATTGAAGGGTTTTACACTGGTGGGTGGAGGGTGGTCACGGGATTTCTTTTGCATTTTTAAAATGTCATTTTTGGCTGCTGTGTAAAGAATGGATAGAGAAAAGGCAAAAATAGTAACAAATCATTCTCCAATATTTATGGAACATCTACTATGTGTCAGGTACTGTTCTAAACCCTAAAGACAGAATAGTTAACAAGAGAGACAAAATAAATTTGATGTCCTCTTGGAGTTTTCATTTTAGTTGTTGAGTGAGAAATGAAGCAAATAAATATACATACATATCAGGGGTTGATGGGGTGTAGGAAGGAAACTAAGCTGAGTGAGTGGACATGGGGTGTGGGGTTTAGGGGAGCAGGTTGGAATTTTCTATGGTACTGTGTAAGGGAAGTCTCCCTCATTTGAGGAAAGACTTGGAGGAAATTAAGGAACGAGCAGTTGTGCTGTTTGGAGAAGAGCATCCCACACAAAGCAAACAGTAAGCCCAAGGTGGGAGCACATCTGGTGTGTTTAAAGAATGACACAGCGACCAATAATGCTGGGCAAAAAATGAGCAAGACGGCAAGTGGTAGTGAAAGAGCCTGGAGCCGCACCCAAGAATCAAACAGCACGCCTCCACTAGATGCAAACTGCAAGAGGTTTATTGGTTACACAGGCGCCTGCGGACGCATCAGCCTTTGTGGGCTGAGCGCGCCAGACTAAGTTGGGGAGCAGATTATATAGGAAGGGTTGGGGTAGCGGGAAGCAAGCTTACAGAAGCAGATGCATGGTTACAGGGATCTGATTGGTTAATTAGTCAGGCGTTGGGTTTAAGGCAAGGACTCAGCCGTTTGTTCTGGCGGGCCTTGCCTCAGCACTCTGGAAATTCCCAGGTACACTCTATTCCTCATTTGTCTTTTCTTTTGACAGACCGGGTGATCACAGACAATAGACATCCTGGTATGTGTTTCCATCTGGCTATGGGGACAATCAAGCCTTCAGCAAGGGGAGAGGGGGTGCTGTGGGGACTTCAGGTTATTTAAACAAGCCTTTAGCAAGGGGAGAGGGGTCTTTCATTCCCCCCTTTTTCTTTATCATGGATAGAATCCTATATACATTCGCTTTGTTTATCAAGTAAGTCAGTTTGAGAGCCGGTTTGTTTAATTAGTTGATATTGCTGTGTCAGTACCATTGTCTGGATTACTGACAAGCGATCTTTTACAAACTGTACGAGTTTATTTAAGATACAAGGGCCGATTGAAAATTGGGCTATTGATAAAATAACTTCTTTGTTGTAATCTCAAGGACATTTGCAAACCAAGGGAGGCTCCTATCTTGCAGGATTGTGATCTTAGCAAGTCAACTATTTATCATTTTATGGCAGTCAGGGGTGCCTGAGGAATGCTACACATATGGAGGGGAGCGGGTGAAGGGGGGATGCCAGGCGCCAGCTTTTAAAGACCCTTAAATTTTTAAGGTGGTTGAAGGTGGAAGGTCTCATCTTCTATAACTTCTTCGTGCTGAATAGGGGCGTAGAGCTGTCCCTCCCTACTGGGGTTAATATTGATCAGGGTAGGAATGTATAAGGGAGTTTCAAAAGGTGGAGGCAGCTGAATCCAGCGCTGACAGTGAAGAGGTGTTCTTGCGCGCGACAAGGATCGTCTGTCGTGGTGTAGTCATTGTAGCAATGGAGTCTCGACACCAAGTAGAGAAACATGGAACAAAGCAACATATTAAGGTTAATAAGGCCATAAGAATGAGAAGCCCAAAAAGGAGATTCGGTCATAGTCCTCCTTCAAACCAGGAACTTAACCATTTACTGAGAGAGAGAGGAGGATCTTGTAGGCCTTAATTTGGGTATTCATATCCTTTATTAGTCCTGTGACATTTTTGTGATAGTCTGGGATATACACACAACATTCTGTCTTGATAATTGCACATGTGCTACCTTGGGCTGCTGTCAGGACATCTAAGGCCATCCTATTTTGTAGGACTGCCTTGCATATCTGTGACACTTTGGTATTAAGCTGGGAGATGCTATTTAGTGAATCATTGAGTGCCTTTGTAGTATATTTATTAAGGGCTTCTTCATGCCACATGATATCCCCTAGTCCCGCAGATGGAACAAAGATGGATGCTAAGTGATCATACCATTTAAAAACAGATCGTGTCCATCTTTGTCTCAAGTAGGGGAGATTAGCTGGAGTTTGCAATGGTTTTAGTAATGCGCCCATGATTCCAGGAAAATCCCCTTTTCTTTCCAAATCGCTCCATGGGCATGTGGTACCAGGAAGGCATATTTGGAGTCAGTATACATGTTAATTCTTAGGCTTTGGCAATTGCAAAGTGCTAGTGAGCACTATGGCACACCTAGCTTTTCTTCTTCTTTCTATGAAAACCATTTTCATCAGAAAACCAACTGTCATTTGTAATTTTAACAGGGGCATCTTAAACCTGGCCATATAGAATAAGCTAGATTATTAATAATCTCTGAACATTTTTGCTCTATAGAGAAAGATGTACAGTGGTCAGGTTCAGCCATACAGGTAACTAGGTTTAAAGTTTGACAAATTTTAAGTTTTATTTCTGGCATCTCTGTTAGTGTGGGCCAGTATTTAATAAGTTGGCTCCTCCATCATCCATTGGTGGCCTTTGGCTACTAAGACAAATCTGGACCTGATGTGACATTATTACAGTTAGGGACTGTCCCATAGTGAGCTTTGAGGCTCTTTTATGAGGGCTGTTTTAGGTTTTGCTAAAGCATCTGTTTGCAATTGCACCTCAATGGAGGTGGCCTCTAGATAAATATGACTAAGGGATGAAACCAATAAGAAGACCTTTGAGTCATCCAACCTTAACAATATCCTAATTACAGAGGATCATTGTCAAGTGGGAGAAGGGTGCGGTATGCTGGCTTTTAGGCAATTTCATTATTCCAGTTGTTTAATCATGTGCCGTGGGGTCTGCTAATATCCCCACAAAATAATAAGATTGACTAAAGAAGCTATTGTACAAGTTCCCTGAAGTTTACCTCAAATTGTTTAGCTTAGGTAAACAAACATTTAAAGACAATCAAATCTAGAATTTAACATCCATAAAGGTGTGTTACGAAAATAGAATTTTTTCTCTCTAAAATAACCCTCATTTACAGAGATAGCCAAATCAGGACTAATTCACTTGTGAAACAAGTTTAGTTTTGACAAACTTGGCCTATTATTTACATAAGCTCAGCAAGAACAATAAGTGTGATCAATAGATCTTTTAGCATCTGCTTTGCTGGAACTTTTAATAAGGAATCTCTAGGTTGAACTTTTAGTAGCCTCTCTGGGCCAGAAGCCAAGCCCTGTACTGGCCATCAGGCATGCCTGCAATACCTGTCGATTTGGGCGAATTTCTCATTGGGGAATTCCTCTTCTGAGACCGCACCTACCAAGGAGTGACATTCTTTACTCACCTGGTGAGGCTGCTGGGAACTCTGTAAGCAAGGTATCAGGCCAACAGTCCCAAGGGGCTTTAGGGCTCTAGGTTTTATAAAGTCAACCTTAGTTCCTTTAAACTGTCTGGTTATATCCGAGTCTTTTTAAATATGACATTCCAGCCAAAGCCTTGGTAAAATAAACCGTGTTTCCAACTCTTTCCTGTTACAAGGAGAACAGATTCTTATTGGACTTATGCAAATGACTGACTGTCATGGAAGAATGCTTACTTACTGAGACCTTTTGGTTTCAGAGGGTTCAGATAGAGAGAAAAGCTTGAATGCTTTGAGCTCTTTTATAAATGAGCACTTTTACATCTCTATAAGTTACAGATAACTAGGAGGAAGTATCCCTAGTCTGGAAGAGCAAACATCAGAGAGAACCAGCAATGTTTAAAGTAAGACAAAACATTAAGAGATATAACATTATAATTTTTTAGTTCATTTTAGTCCCGTGTTACCAAATCTAGTGAATGCAGCTTTAGTCAGTTTTTGGAAATTTTTACCCATTTCAGTTTTAGGATTTTCAAGTATATCAAATATCTGTATTTGTCCTGAAAGTCCTTTATAGGAATCTCCTTGAAAATAAAACTCATTTTATAAGAGAATTAAAACAATTATAAATGACAAAAACTCAGAATGGATATGGTTAAAGCTAAAGAGACACGGGAGTTTACAATTTAGCTGCAAGGAAATCAGGTTATTTTTGTGATACATAACATTTCCATAATTACAGTATCAAGCGATGATCTCTCAAAACATTAAAACTTTAGGAAGTGCGTAGAATCTCTAGAATAGTTATAGTATTTTCCCAAATGTAATCCAAGGTTTATCATCGGTTCAGTAGTATTTCATGAGCAACTTCATATATTAAGGAAAAGCCTGAGTTAAAGAGATTTTACAATTTAAATCTTGTCAACATTTGCTAAGATCTCAGAAAGTTTTGAAGCACATGCCTAAATATAATTAGGGATGTTAAACACCTGATAAAACAAAACATAGAAACTGGTTTTTCTGGGCAGGCAAAGAGGAAATCACTTACATTCCCGTAACAGGAGATCAATTAATCTAAGAAAACTTTGTCCTTTGAACAGAGAATTTTAGTCTTGTACTAATGTAATGTACTTTTAAAACCCATTTATTTAGTCTATTTTAGTCCGTTCTGACCATAGCTAAAATTCCTTTTCTGAAGATTTCCCTTTATAAATCTTTTATAACTTTCCTTTGCATTCAGGTCTTGTCCTAAGCCATTTCTTTCTAAGCAACCATCTCATTTAGGATAAAATTACCTTCCCTTACCTTCAACAAAATGTATTCCCATTCCTTAATTTTTTTTTTTTTACTTATCATCTACTTTCCTACAGAGTTTCCCTTATTTCCATCAGTCTTAGTTACACTAAGCAGAATTTGATACTCTTAGAAACACCTTAATCTCTAGTGAAGACTAAGTATTAACCAATTGTGAACTGTTACAACAGAATTCTTCAGGTGGCAAATTTATGAATCAGTTAAGTGGCAAACAAGTTTACCAACAGATTTAAATACTCTTAGTTTCTTTGCAGTAAGAAGTCAAAAGCACAAACCTATATCCAGTAATTAATGACCTAGCAATTTATCCTGCTTGGTTAAGACCTAGATGTTTATAATTCAATTTTATTTGTCATCCAAGCAAAACTTTAAAGCTTTCAGATTATCAAAGACGTTGAAAGCGACTTCAGCAATTACCCATTAGAACTTTGAGACAGACAACCACCAGTTTAGTTATTTCTTTGCTAACAA
Source organism: Mustela putorius furo (assembly GCF_011764305.1). Classification (NCBI taxonomy): domain Eukaryota; kingdom Metazoa; phylum Chordata; class Mammalia; order Carnivora; family Mustelidae; genus Mustela; species Mustela putorius. Next base: position 147,846 of record NW_025421712.1, read on the forward strand.
ATTTTAATAAATAACATGAGCTTATTTGACCTTCAGTAAACTTCGAAGTTTCACATTTACTGCTGATAACATAAAAGACGGGTCTTATTTTAATTAAACCAACAAACTTAACTTAGTTCCAACACTGATTTACGTTCCATCTGGACCCACTCCACTTTGAATGTTTACCTGAGACATGGTTGGGAAGATCTGGAGTGAGGGGGTGTTAGGTCCAGGGGGGTGCTCTTCTTGCTCCTTGACAGTGAAGAGAGAAGGAGCTGTGGTGCATGATCTAGAGGCCAGTCATGCAGGCTGCACACACGTTGGTATAGAAATAGGAGAAGAGGGAAACAGAAGAAAGAAAGTGCTGCCAGGAGGCAGAGAAAGGATTCCCAGTTTTGGAGCTCCTAAGCCACAACAGAGGAGCAGATGCCATGCTTTTTCATTAGCCAGGGGGGAGGGGTTAGGCAGTCCAAGTCAGGCCAGAGAACACAGGGAAACCTCCCCGAAACAAAGAGTTTCGGCAGCTGCTTGGGAATATTCCCTATAGTCTCTGTCCCGAGTCAGACCAACCCCAGTTGGCTTCAGTTATAGCCATCAACATAGGAAGTGAGTGAGGGAGAAGCTCCCACATCTATTAGGAAAAACAGAGAGAAATAAAGCCAGAGTCCCCTTTGCTAGGGCTGGCCCAGCAACCTGGGTTTATCCAATATGTCAGGAGGAAATTTACTAGCTGACTCATTGAATCTGGTTTTAGTTCTTAATACCTATCTTTTATATTTCCTTCCGATATGTATGATGTTGCAGACAAGGGGAGGGGGACCTTTCAGGTGCTGTCCTGCTCGCGTCCCTCGTGGGAACTTAGGAGCGTCTTAGCTAAGGTCTATCCATATAAACCCCAGACCAGGCTACTCCATGGAGTAGATGACCGTTATGCCGTATGACGCTCCGCGAGACTCAGGGTGCAGCCCACTCAGACTCCATAGCCAAAGGCAGTGGAGCCACATAAACATTCATACAGTCAGGCATTCCTCAGATTCAAACGGATCAGACATTTTTCCCTAAACAGAATGTTACCTTCATAACTGAAACAAAGAACATATAGACACTTAGGACGTCGACAGGACAGCCTGGACACAAGAGACAAAAATAGAAATTGCTGTGCGGGTTCGGTTCAGAAATCGAGACTACGGGTTATGGTCAGGAGGAACGCGAGATCCTCTCTGACCGACAGGTGGCCCAAGATAATGGCCCTCTTAGGAAACCCCAAGGCGTCTCCTAGAGTAAACTGAAACCCCCGAGGCGTCCCTCGGTTGCAGCAGGGGAGAAGTCTGAGTTCGTCAACTCCTTCTCAGCCTGCCCAAAAATACGGAGCAACAACGTTGTTGTACGGAACAGGAAAAACAGACAAAACAGAGAGACAGAGACACGAATGACAGAGACACGGATACTGGCCAGCTTACCTCCTGGTGGGGACCGGCTAGAGTCTTGGGTGGGACTTCAAGAGATCTCGGTGGGACCTCCAAATGAAAGACCCTGGTGCCGCACCCAAGAATCAAACAGCACGCCTCCACTGGATGCAAACTGCAAGAGGTTTATTGGTTACACAGGCGCCTGCGGATGCATCAGCCTTTGTGGGCTGAGCGCGCCGGGCTAAGTTGGGGAGCAGATTATATAGGGCAGGGCTGGGGTGGCGGGAAGCAAGCTTACAGAAGCAGATGCATGGTTACAGGGATCTGATTGGTTAATTAGTCAGGCGTTGGGTTTAAGGCAAGGACACAGCCGTTTGTTCTGGCGGGCCTTGCCTCAGCACTCTGGAAATTCCCAGGTACACTCTATTCCTCATTTGTCTTTTCTTTTGACAGACCGGGTGATCACAAACAATAGACATCCTGGTATGTGTTTCCATCCGGCTATGGGGACAATCAAGCCTTCAGCAAGGGGAGAGGGGGTGCTGTGGGGACATCAGGTTACTTAAACAAGCCTTTAGCAAGGGGAGAGGGGTCTTTCAGTAGGAGGTAGGTAAGGAAGGTAGTGGGGTCAGATCACATAAAGTATTCAAGGCCATTGTAAAGATTTGCCTTTAACTTTGTGCCAGATGAGAAGAGCTTGGATGGTTTTTGAAGAGGCTTAACTTGATTTAGATTAGAAAAGGATCGGGGCGCCTGGGTGGCTCAGTGGGTTAAGCCTCTGCCTTCAGCTCAGGTCATGGCTCTCGGGGGTCCTGGCATCGAGCCCCGCATTGGGCTCTCTGCTCATCCCTTTCCCACTGCCTGCCTCTCTGCCTACATGGATCTCTCTCTCGCTCTGTCAAATAAATAAATAAAATCTTAAAGAGAAAAGAAAAGAATCACTCAGGCTGCTGTGTGCAGAACGGACTTGTGGGGTTGTGGGGTGGGGATGCTACTTGCATTAATGTAGACTGAGATTTCTATACTGCTGGCATTTGGGGCCACATTCATTTTTGTTATGGGGAGCTGTCCTGTGCACTGACCACTAGATCGCAGGAGCGCCCTTTCCCACTCTCAAGTTGTGACAATGAAAAGTGTGTCCAGACTCTGTCAAAATCCCCTGGGAGGGAGCAGGTACACAAAACTCTCCTAGTTGAGGACAACCGATTTGGGTGAGAAGGGGTATTGGCCCAGACCAGAGCAGTAGATGCAGGTGTGGGGAGAAGGGGGGAGATTCTGGGTGTATATTGAAGACAAAACATGCAGGATTTGTAAATATATTAAGTGTGGAGTGTGCGGAAAAGACAAGAGATGGGATGATTTTACAATTTTGGTGGCCCGAGGCCCTGGAACAGTGACGCTACCACTTGCTAACATGGAAAAGACGACAGGAGAAGCAAGTTTGATGGGCAACAGGTGTTTGTTTCTGGAGATGGTGGCTGAATCCACATGGGGATGCTCAACCAGCAGCTGAACACACGAGTCTGGCATTCATGGGTGAGGTCCAGGCTGGAGGCACAAATATGAGCACCGTTAGGACATAGGGTTTTACCTACGCAGTGGGCTTACCTACGCAGTGAGTATGGACAGAGGTGTGTTTGGCAACATGATAAGTCAGCTTCATGATATCTGTCCCCTGGTATTTGTCCTGTGAGTATGGATGGGAGTGTGTATGGGACTTAGGACTTGCTTTTAACCAGTAGAATTTGGCAAGGTAAGAAGATGTCACTATTATGATCTCATTATATTAAATCAGACTGTTTTACTGATTGGAGTGAGAGGCTGTCCTGGACTTGAAGAAGCAAAGAGCCAAGTTCAGAATCACCTGTGGAGAGAGTTATATGGCAGGAAACCGCAAGCAGACTCTGGGGGCTGAGGATGGTTTCCAGTTAACAGCCTGGAGAATCTCCCTGGCCCACCCCAGCATGGGCTGCCCCCCAAATCACACAGCTACAAGGAAATGAGTTCTTCCAACAACCCAAGTGAGTTTGGAAGCAGAGCCTTCCCTAGTGGAACCTGCAGGTGAGAACACAGCTTGGTGGGTGCCTTCTTCTCCTCCTTTGAGTGAAACCCAGAGCCGAGGACCCTGGTTAAGCTGTGTCTGGCCTCCTGACAGCTAGAGATGGTAGGATAGTAAACTGAGCTGTTTAAAGTTACTAAACTTGTTATTATTTGTTATGAAGTAACTATTAAAAACAAAACAAGAGGCCCAAAATGGAGTTGCTTATGCTAAGCCCCATGTCCCCCAAATCAGACTTAATTATGATTTCAGCTGTCTCAGAAATGGAATCTGAGCCCAGGCAAGCAGACACCACCTGATCCCCACTCCCTCGGACCCCTGCCATCCCCAGAAGCCAAGTCACCTGGCCATAACCAACCTGCCTTGTTTGCCTGACGTGACTTCCTTGCTCCTCCTCTCTTCTGCCTATAAAAGTCTTTCATTTTGTGTACTGCTCCTCCGAGCTCCTTTCAGTCTGCAAGCAGGATGCTGCCCATTTCGTGAATCATTGAATAAAGCCAATAGGTTCTTTAAAATGTATTCAGCTGAATTTTTTTTTTTTAACACAACAGAAAACTCAAGCAGAAGTTCCGAGTCCCAGAGCACAGGACTGATGTCTAAAGGTCAGGAAGCTCAACAAAACCCAGCCAGGAAAGGAGCCATCATCACTGACCAGTGTGGAAGAGGAAGGGAGAGCCAACATCACGATGAAAAAGATAGAATATTTCCAGAGAAGTGGAGGGAGTTCTATGTCTATAGGACTGACAGGTTGAGTCATTTGGATCTGAAAGTTAATCATTGGATATGGCAACTTGGCGGTGATTAGCGATCTTGTAAAATATCTGTGTAGGTGTAGTCGTGGGACCAATGACTGTTAACAGTGTCTGAAGTGAAAAAAAAAATATTCAGGGTTTGGATTCAAATGGGAGCAGTGGATATAAAGAGCAGTGAGCAAGTCTGACTTCTGTTTTGGAGGTCAAATCAGTTGGTTTTGCTGATGGATTAGATACGAGAAAAGGGAGGGGGGAATTTATCCCCGGGGCTGAGGCTTTAGCCAGTAGGAGGTGGGGATGCTGTTTACTAAGATGGGGAGACTGGGACAGGAGCAGGTTGAGGAGGGAGCAGGATAGAAATCATGGTGAAAATAAGACTCCTGTTACTTATTCATGGAGAAATATGCTGCAGGCAGTTGGACATGTGAATCTCAGCTCCAAGGGCGGGTTAGGATTAAAGACTAGTCTCCGCATGGGAAAGTTGTCTTTTGGAGATGACGCAAAACCTCTGGTTAGGAGAAGCATTCAGGGTCCGTGTGCCACCGCCCCGAGACAAAGTCTCCATGCACACAAACCCAAATTAGGACCCATCCGCAAGAGAGTCCATTTCAACTCAGCCCCCTCCGTTGCTCCCCTAGAGCTAGCATATCAAAACTGTCTATTAACTAGGAGACAGTTAGAATCGAGGCAGTCTGCCCAGGGTTCCATCCTTCGATCCCTGCTTTGCTGTCGTTCCGTATGAAGCATCCTGGAGCGATCCAACAGATCTCAATTGTTGATCAGAAAAAATCCTTGTGGCTTGGAGCATATCCCAACTCCCCTCCTGGGTAAACCTCCATGGCCTCGAGATGCTGCCCCCTTCAAGAAAGGGCCATAATGGACAGAAACTCCAACCTGAGCCTAGGTCTGAACCTCTCCCTGACTTCAGATGCAGGAAGTCCCGATTCACATCTGCAGAGAGTGCCTGCCGTGCCCTCGTCCCGAAACCTACGCCTAACTTGTGTTCTTATTCTTCTGTCCTCACACTCCTTGCCCAAAGGGCATCCAGTTTTGGGAATTCCGGAGCCACAAAGCAGCACTCTGCCTGCCCTCCAGAAGAAAAACGTTGCCCTTGGGGCTACCCAGAAACGCTAAATGAGGATCAAGCTGCACGGCACTCGACTCTCCCCCAATTATACAATATACCCTGAAAACTAATGCCTGGTCTGACGCAGCCTAGGCCTGAACCTCCCGACCAACACTCAGCGAGCTGGCTCCACACTGAGCACGTCGGACCTGACATGGACTTAAGTCGTCATCTCTTCCCAAGCTCGGGTTTCAGACTACACAACCTAGACCTTAACTCCAATCACGGCCCAGCGGTGAAAGAGATGAAAAAATCAGAACTACTACTTCCCCATGGCAAGAATCCATGTGGTTGGCATGGAGCCCAACGTTCAGTGTAGGAGCAACAGTGTGGACCATGATTCCCGCCCATGCTTGAGCGCCTAGAAGGCATAAACACACATTGTGACCCTCAGCGTGAGTTCTGTCCTCAAGGAAGGCCTCTCAGTGGCTGGCTGGAAGTAACCATAGTTCGGTTTGTCCATTCGCCCCTCCCCAGGGCTCTGCTTTGAAATCCCTCTTTTGGTGGGACACCTGAGGTAACCAAACTGAAAGGACTCCTCCCATCCCCAAGATGGACCCAAAACAATTGGGTTCGTGCCGAATCCACAGAGAGGAAGACTTGTCCATGGCCCATGAGGCCTCCTCGACATTCCACGGCCATTGTTGACACAAAATCCAGAGACAAAAGCCTGAATAAATGCCTCACACTCACTCTTTCTTCATATCCCGAAGAGTTCTCCTCACGGTCTGTAGATCGGGCCTGCCATACTTATGTCCCCAAACGTAAGCCGAGTTAGTGTTTTCAGACTTCTATCCCCACACTCCTGGCCCACACACCCTCCAGGCTGGGGCCCCTGGAGCCACACACTTCAGGTCTGTGCCTGCCCACTCCACTGGAATTCTGCCCATTCACTTGACCACACGCCTCCACATTAGGAGAAACCTCCACAGTCCCTGAAGCCATCCCAATTGTGTAGGCCGCCCGAGACAAACAAGGGCGTCTGACAACAGCTGAGCATCTACCTCCACTCATACCGTAGTTGGATGTCACCAGGGTAGTAGATTGAACCTCACAGGTCCCTAGGCCGTAATCGGATCCATTCCTTTGGTTTCCAGGCATCTCTCCTCAGAGGCATATATTCAAATACCAGCATGTGGGGGTTTCCGGAGGCAAATCTCGTCTCGACATGGGAAAATAGCAGGCTGGAACTGTGTCAAAACTTCCCGTTAGGAGAATCCTTCAGGGCCCGGTGCCACCACCCCTTTCCAAGGTCTCCATGGACACAAACCCACATTAGGATCCATCCGCAGGAGAGTCCATTTCAACTCTGGCTTCTCGGTTGCTCCCCCAGAGCCAGCAGATAGAACCTGTCTTGTCGCTAGGAGACAATTGAGATGCGAGGCCGGTTGCCCAGGGCTCCGCCCTTAGAAACCCTGCTCTGGCGTCGTTCCATATGGAACGTCCTGGACCCATCCGAATGGTCTCAAATGTCCTGCAGAAGGAATCCTTGCGTTTTGGAGCATCTCACAACTCCCAACGTGGGAAAACCGTGATGACTTTCTGAAGCCCCCCACCCCCTTTCTGAAGGGGAAATCATGGACAGGAACTCCAACCTGAGCCAACGTCTGATCCTCGCCCTGAATTCAGATGCACGACATCTCGATTCAGCTCTGCAGAGTGTGCCGGCCTTGCCCTCGCCCTTAAACCTATGTGAAACTTCTGTTCTCCAATGTCCGTCCTCACACTCCTGGCCCCCAAGACCTCACGTTTGGCAATTCTGGACCCACAAGGCAGCACTCTGCCTGCCCTCCAGAAAAAAAAAAAAAACAAAATGTTGCCCTATGGAGCTTCCCAGACACCCCAAATGAGGATAGACCTACACGGCACCCTTCTGTACACAAATTATATCGACAAATCTGGGCACTAATACACTGTCTGACACAGCCTGAGCCCGGACTTCCTGACCAACACCCAGACAGCTGACCGCACACTGAGCACAACAGACCCGCCATGGCCTTAGCTCGTCATCTATTCCCAACCTAGCTTCTCAGGCTTCAGAACATAGAACTTAACTCCACACCCCGCCAAGGGGTGAATGTAATACGGAAATCAGATCTCCTCCTTCCCTGTGGCAAGAAACCTTGTGGTTGGCATGTTGTCCCACGTTCAGTGTAGGAGAAACCAGCGTTCACCATGAGGCCCCGCCCATGCTTGAGTACGAAGAGGGCACAAACACGCATTGTGACCCTCAGCGTGAGTCCTGTCCTCTAGTAAGTCCTCTCAGTGGCTGGACCATTAGACGTCATAATGGGCTTGCCATGCCCCTAGGCCCCAAGTTTTAACCAGCTTTCTGGTTGTCCAGTCGCCCCTCCCCAGGGCTCTGCTCTGGAAACTCTCTTTTGGTGGGACACCTGAGGTAAAAACAAAACAAACCGACTTCTCCCATCTCAAAGAATAACCCCAAACTCTTGGGATCGGGCCAAATGCCCAGAGAGGAAGACTCGTCCATGGCACATGAGGCCACCCGGACATTCCACGGCTAACAGTGACACAATATCCAGAGACAAAATCTTGAGCAAGCGTCTCACACTCGCCCCCTTGTTCATATCCTGAAGAGTTCTCCTCACGGTCTGTAGATCAGTCCTGCAATACCTACGACCGGAAACCTAAGCAGAGTTTGTGTATTCAGACAACTGTCCACACAGCCCTGGCCCACAAAACCTACAGGCACAGGTTCTTGGAGCCAAACCTGAGGACTGTCCCTGGGAATTCTGCCTATTCCATTGGCCACAAACCTAGAAATAGGATGATAAACGTCGAAAGTGCCCAGGGCCATCCCAATAGTGTTGACTGCCCAGGAAAAACAAGGGCGGTCTGACACTGGCTGAGCATCTACCTGCACCTAGACCCGTGGACAGATGTCTCCAGAGGTATATCGGAATGAGCAGGCCCCTAGATCCTAATCGGATCCATTGCTTTTTTTGTCCAGGTATCTCTCCTCAGAGGCCTGGATTCCAATAGCAGCATATGGCTGTTTCTTGAGGCACCCATCAGAACAAATCTCGTCTCCACGTGGGAATCTTGCACGTTGGAGCTGTGTCAAAGCCTCTGGTTAGGAGAACCCTTCAGGGACCCTGTGCCACTGCCTCATTCCAAGGTCTCCATGGACACAAACCCACATTAGGACCCATCCACTAGAGAGTCCATTTCAACACAACCCTCTGAGTTTCTCCCCCAGATCCAGCAGATCTAACCTGTCTTGTCACTAGGACACAAGAGGAATGAGAGTCGGGCTTCCCAGCCATCCATCCTGAGAACCCTACTCGGAATTGATCCATATGGGAAGTCCTGGATCCAACCAACCGGTCTCAGTCGTCCTGCAGAAGAATCTTTACGGTTTGGAGCATCTCACAACTCCCATCGTGGGGAAAATTCCATGGCCTCGTGATCCACCACCTCTTCATGAAGAGGGCCATAAGGGACAGAAACTCCAACCTGAGCGTTCGTCAGATCCTCACCTGATTTCAGATGCACGAGATCTCGATTCAGCTCTGCAGAGCGTACCTGCCATGCCCTTGCCCAGAAACCTAAGGTTGCTTGTGTTCTCAGACTTCTGTCCTCAACTCCTGGCCCACAAGCCCTCCAGTTTGGCAATTCCAGAACTACAACGTAGCCCTCTGCCTGCCCTCCAGAAGAAAAAACATTGCCCTCTGGGGCTAACCAGAAACCCCAAGTGAGGATCAAACATTTTGCCACTTGACTGTACCCCAATTCTACAGGATGCCCTGGGCACTCATGCCCTTTCTGTCACAGCCTGAGCCTGGACCTCCCGACCCACACCCAGCCAGCTGGACTCACACTGAACACATCGGACCTGCCAAAGCCTTAGGTCGTCATCTCTTCCCAACTTCGGTTTTCAGGCTTCAGAACCTAGACGTTTTCTCCAATCACTGCCCAGGGTTGAACATGAGGCAGAAATCAGAAATCCTTCCCCATGGCAAGAAATCTTGGGTTTGGCGTGTTGCCCAACATTCAGTGTAGTTTATGGCAGTGTGGCCCTTTGTCCTCGCCATGCTTGAGGCCCGCGTTGGTCACAAATACGCGTTGTGACCCTCAGCGTGAGCCCAGTCCCCAAGTAAGGTCTCTCAGTGGCTGGACCAAGAGACGAAATGTTGGGCTTGCCATGCCCCTAGGCCCCAATTTTTAACCATAGTTCGTGTTGTCCATTCGCCCCTCCCCAGTGCTCTGCTTTAGAATGAGGTTACCAAACTGAAAGGACTCCTCCCATCCCACAGATTGACCCCCAAATTGGGATCGGGCCAAATCCACAGAGAGGAAGACTCGTCCATGGCCCATGAGGCCTCCCTGACATTCCATGCCCATCGTTGACACAAAATCCAGAGACAAAGCCTGAATAAGCGCCTCACACTCGCTCTTTCGTCATATCCCAAAGACTTCCCCTCACGGTCTGTAGATCGGGACTGCCATACCTAGGTCCCCAAAACAAGCCGAGTGTGTGTTTTCAGACTTCTATCCCCACATTCCTGGCTTCCATACCCTCCATCCTGGGGACCCTGGAGCCACACAACAGGTCCGTGCCTCTCAACTCCACGGGAATTCTGCCCCTTCCATTGACCACAATCATACAAACGAGGAGAAACCTCCAAAGTCCCCAAGGCCATCCCAATAGCATAGAACGCCCAGGACAAACAACGGCTGCCTGAAACCAGCTGAGCATCCATCTCCACTCATGCTGTAGATGGATGTCCCCAGAGAAGGAGATTGAAGGGGTCAGGGCCCTAGGCCCTAATGGGGTCCATTGTTTTGGTTTCCTGCTATCTATCATCAGAGGCCTGGTTTCCAATGTCAGCATGTGGGGCTTTCCTGAGGCACCAATCAGATCAAATCTAGTCTCCGCATGGGAAAGTTGTCTTTTGGAGATGACACAAAACCTCTGGTTAGGGTCCGTATGCCACCGCCCCGTGCCATGGTCTCCATGCACACAAACCCACATTAGGACCCATCCGCAGGAGAGTCCATTTCAACTCAGCCCCCTCCTTTGCTCCCCTAGAGCTAGCATATCAAAACTGTCTATTAACTAGGAGACAGTTAGAATCGAAGCAGTCTGCCCAGGGTTCCATCCTTCGATCCCTGCATTGCTGTGGTTCCGTATGAAACATCCTGGAGCGATCCAACAGATCTCAATTGTTGATCAGAAAAAATCCTTGTGGCTTGGAGCATATCCCAACTCCCCTCCTGGGTAAACCTCCATGGCCTCGAGATGCTGCCCCCTTCAAGAAAGGGCCATAATGGACAGAAACTCCAACCTGAGCCTAGGTCTGAACCTCTCCCTGACTTCAGATGCAGGAAGTCCCGATTCAGATCTGCAGAGAGTGCCTGCCGTGCCCTCGTCCCGAAACCTACGCCTAACTTGTGTTCTTATTCTTCTGTCCTCACACTCCTTGCCCAAAGGGCATCCAGTTTGGGAATTCCGGAGCCACAAAGCAGCACTCTGCCTGCCCTCCAGAAGAAAAACGTTGCCCTTGGGGCTACCCAGAAACGCTAAATGAGGATCAAGCTGCACGGCACTCGACTCTCCCCCAATTATAGAATATACCCTGAAAACTAATGCCTGGTCTGACGCAGCCTAGGCCTGAACCTCCCGACCAACACTCAGCGAGCTGGCTCCACACTGAGCACGTCGGACCTGACATGGACTTAAGTCGTCATCTCTTCCCAAGCTCGGGTTTCAGACTACACAACCTAGACCTTAACTCCAATCACGGCCCAGCGGTGAAAGAGATGAAAAAATCAGAACTACTACTTCCCCATGGCAAGAATCCATGTGGTTGGCATGGAGCCCAACGTTCAGTGTAGGAGCAACAGTGTGGACCATGATTCCCGCCCATGCTTGAGCGCCTAGAAGGCATAAACACACATTGTGACCCTCAGCGTGAGTTCTGTCCTCAAGGAAGGCCTCTCAGTGGCTGGAAGTAACCATAGTTCGGTTTGTCCATTCGCCCCTCCCCAGGGCTCTGCTTTGAAATCCCTCTTTTGGTGGGACACCTGAGGTAACCAAACTGAAAGGACTCCTCCATCCCCAAGATGGACCCAAAACAATTGGGTTCGTGCCGAATCCACAGAGAGGAAGACTTGTCCATGGCCCATGAGGCCTCCTCGACATTCCACGGCCATTGTTGACACAAAATCCAGAGACAAAAGCCTGAATAAATGCCTCACACTCACTCTTTCTTCATATCCCGAAGAGTCTCCTCACGGTCTGTAGATCGGGCCTGCCATACTTATGTCCCCAAACGTAAGCCGAGTTAGTGTTTTCAGACTTCTATCCCCACAGTCCTGGCCCACACGCCCTCCAGGCTGGGGCCCCTGGAGCCACACATCAGGTCTGTGCCTGCCCACTCCACTGGAATTCTGCCCATTCACTTGACCACACGCCTCCAAATTAGGAGAAACCTCCACAGTCCCTGAAGACATCCCAATTTGTAGGCCGCCCAGGACAAACAAGGGCGTTTGACAACAGCTGAGCATCTACCTCCACTCATACCATAGTTGGATGTCACCAGGATAGTAGAGTGAACCTCACAGGTCCCTAGGCCGTATTCGGATCCATTGCTTTGGTTTCCAAGCATCTCTCCACAGAGGCGTGTTTTCAAATACCAGCATGTGGGGGTTTCCGGAGGCAAATCTCGTCTCGACATGGGAAAATAGCAGGCTGGAACTGTGTCAAAACTTCCCGTTAGGAGAATCCTTCAGGGCCCGGTGCCACCACCCCTTTCCAAGGTCTCCATGGACACAAACCCACATTAGGATCCATCCGCAGGAGAGTCCATTTCAACTCTGGCTTCTCGGTTGCTCCCCCAGAGCCAGCAGATAGAACCTGTCTTGTCGCTATGAGACAATTGAGATGCGAGGCCGGTTGCCCAGGGCTCCGCCCTTAGAACCCTGCTCTGGCGTCGTTCCATATGGAACGTCCTGGACCCATCCGAATGGTCTCAAATGTCCTGCAGAAGGAATCCTTGTGTTTTGGAGCATCTCACAACTCCCAACGTGGGAAAACCGTGATGGCTTTCTGAAGCCCCCACCCCCTTTCTGAAGGGGAAATCATGGACAGGAACTCCAACCTGAGCCAACGTCTGATCCTCGCCCTGAATTCAGATGCACGACATCTCGATTCAGGTCTGCAGAGTGTGCCGGCCTTGCCCTCGCACTTAAACCTATGTGAAACTTCTGTTCTCCAATGTCCGTCCTCACACTCCGGGCCCCCAAGACCTCACGTTTGGCAATTCTGGACCCACAAGGCAGCACTCTGCCTGCCCTCCAGAAAAAAAAAAAAAACAAAATGTTGCCCTATGGAGCTTCCCAGACCCCCAAATGAGGATAGACATACACGGCACCCTTCTGTACACAAATTATATCGACAAATCTGGGCACTAATACACTGTCTGACACAGCCTGAGCCCGGACTTCCAGACCACCACCCAGACAGCTGACCGCACACTGAGCACAACAGACCCGCCATGGCCTTAGCTCCTCATCTATTCCCATCCTAGCTTCTCAGGCTTCAGAACATAGACCTTAACTCCACACCCCGCCAAGCGGTGAATGTGATGCAAAAATCAGAACTCCTCCTTCCCTATGGCAAGAAACCTTGTGGTTGGCATGTTGTCCCACGTTCAGTGTAGGAGAAACCAGCATTCACCATGAGGCCCCGCCGCCCCATGCTTGAGTACGAAGAGGGCACAAACACGCATTGTGACCCTCAGCGTGAGTCCTGTCCTCTAGTAAGTCCTCTCAGTGGCTGGACCATTAGACGTCATAATGGGCTTGCCATGACCCTAGGCCCCAAGTTTTAACCAGCTTTCTGGTTGTCCAGTCGCCCCTCCCCAGGGCTCTGCTCTGGAAACTCTCTTTTCGTGGGACACCTGAGGGAAAACAAAAAAAAAACGACTCCTCCTACCTCAAAGAATAACCCCAAACTCTTGGGATCGGGCCAAATGCCCAGAGAGGAAGACTCGTCCATGGCGCATAAGGCCACCCGGACATTCCACGGCCAACAGTGACACAATATCCAGAGACAAAATCTGGAGCAAGCGTCTCACACTCGCCCCCTTGTTCATATCCTGAAGAGTTCTCCTCACGGTCTGTAGATCAGTCCTGCAATACCTACGACCGGAAACCTAAACCGAGTTTGTGTTTTCAGACAACTGTCCCCACAGCCCTGGCCCACAAAACCTACAGGCACAGGTTCTTGGAGCCAAACCTGAGGACTGTCCCTGGGAATTCTGCCTATTCCATTGGCCACAAACCTAGAAATAGGATGATAAACGTCGAAAGTGCCCAGGGCCATCCCAATAGTGTTGACTGCCCAGGAAAAACAAGGGCGGTCTGACACTGGCTGAGCATCTACCTGCACCTAGACCCGTGGACAGATGTCCCCAAAGGTAAATTGGAATGAGCAGGCCCCTAGATCCTAATCGGATCCACGGCTTTGTTGTCCAGGCATCTCGCCTCTGAGGCCTTGATTCTAATAACAGCATATGGCTGTTTCTTGACGCACCCATCAGAACAAATCTCGTCTCGACGTGGGAATCTTGCACGTTGGAGCTGTGTCAAAGCCTCTGGTTAGGAGAACCCTTCAGGGACCCTCTGCCACTGCCTCATTCCAAGGTCTCCATGGACACAAACCCACATTAGGACCCATCCACAAGAGACTCCATTTCAACTCAACCCTCTGAGTTTCTCCCCCAGATCCAGCTGATCTAACCTGTCTTGTCACTAGGACAAAAGAGGAATGAGAGTCGGGCTTCCCAACCATCCGTTCTTACAACCCTACCTGGAATCCTTCTGTATGGGAAGACCTGGAGCCAAACAGCATGTCTCAATCGTCCTGAAGAAGACTCTTTACGATTTGGAGCATCTCACAATTCCTATTGTGGGAAAAATTCCATGGCCTCGTGATCCACCTCCTCTTCATGAAGAGGGCCATAAGGGACAGAAACTCCAACCTGAGCATTCGTCAGATCCTCACCTGATTTCGGATGCACGAGATCTCGATTCAGCTCTGCAGAGCGTAACTGCCATGCCCTTGCCCAGAAACCTAAGATTGCTTGTGTTCTCAGACTTCTGTCCTCAACTCCTGGCCCACAAGCCCTCAAATTTGGCAATTCCAGAAGGACCATGCAGCCCTCTGCCTGCCCTCCAGAAGAAAAAACATTGCCCTCCGAGGCTAACAAGAAACCCCTTAAATATATGGGAAAAAATCCCTAGAAAAACAGCAATAATAACTGGCTGCCCTTTATTGATACAGATCCTGCGGTAGGGAAAGAAGAGCTGCTTTTAGGCAGAGGATGATCTTCGTTTGTCTTTATGATCTGCCATTTCCTGCAAGCCAGGCATGGGGCTCTGCACTAGAGCTGCAAATTCTGGGGGGCCCTCACTGTCCCTTTTCACTTCTCAGTGGGACAACGGGCATGTCCATGGTGCAGTGTGACAGGCTTTACCACAGGGAGATAAAAGACTGCCAAGGGTAGGTTGGAGCTGGGAAAAGCCACTTAGGAACAGATTTTCAGGGGAGGTGATAGACAAGGGCAAAGCAAAGAATGAGGATGTGTGTGTCAATTTTCAAAGTGCCAGGAGGCAGCACAGTGCATTCGGGAAAACTACAGCGAGTTCATGACAACCAACAGCTGATCTGGCAGCATCACCTGGGGATGGAGGCTGAGCCGCGGGGTTAACACTGGGGTGGGATCGTTTGTATACTATGCCGAGGAGGTGAGGTACTACACTGTGGGGCCACAGGGAGCTACCGGAGGATTTCAAATATCAGAATCGTAACCATAATAGAGTATTTAATTGCATCCTAGCTTTCATCAAGTGTAAGATGCAATATATTTTATGTTCGACTAAGAAAGAGAAATGCTGTCAGTTAAACTAGGATATGTCATCAAGTCCAAGGTGAGTTCCACCTTAAGAGATATTAAAATGGCGGGGGGAGGACAAATCTTAGAACAAGTAAATTGTGGTACTAGAATAATTAAGAAAGGTCGAACACTTGGATCAAATATAAAAGTGATTATTGCTCGCCATGCACCCCAAACTATATTAAGTCTTAGAACAAGAGACGTTCTCATCTTGATGCCCCGCAGCTGTTAGACCCAAAGTACAGAGCGCAGTAGCCAATGACCAGCAGGCCCCAAGTGCCATGTGCAGACTCTAAGAGCAACTGCCTTTGGGAGAGGAAACGGTTGAGAGTGGGCTTTCTGAGGTAGAGAGGTATTAGCTGGGAAAGTAGGAAAATTGACACAGAATCGGAATTGATGCCCCTACATGACAGAGTTGGTGAAACTTCCCTTCTCAGAGATCTTGAGGCTCCTCAGAAATGTATTTTTCATTTTGGACGGAACATTCAGGATAAATATGATCTGTTCGAGTTCCTGGTTCTCTCATCAGGACTGTTTCTTAGGCTTCACTGGCACAAGAAAAGGGTTTTGATAGTCCAGGGTAAATCCTGACAAAAGGAAAGCATGATAACTATGAAAAACTAACCACTCAGAAGAGAACAACAGATAAAAGGCCAGGCCGACCTGACCCTGCAGGATAGGTAAGGTTGGTCCGGCAACAGGGGTAGAGGGGAAGTGCCCATCTACTGCTAGAAGAGCTAGAGAAGACACCTTCCGGAGATAACACCAGGAGAGGAGAGCAGTAGATGCTGATGATGAATATTTTAATCAGCCGAGAAGGTCATAATGACCAAGTTCCACGATCAGAGTAAACATATGGGATTAAAAAATAAAAAATAAAAAAAAATTTTTTAAAAGGACTTTTTTTTAAAGGACTTTAAACAAAAGTCCTTTTTAAGAGACAGTTGGCTGTTTAAACTAAAATATAACTCACTGAGAGAATCGCTGCATTATTTATTGGGGTAGAAAGGACCTGGAATGTAGAAAGACCCATTCTGCAGAGGAAAAAATAGAATCACTAACAGGCCTCATGCCTTGCACAGCCAGTGGCTAGAATCCCTGCCTCATGAGACCCTGTGCTAGAAGGCCGCTAGAACCATCTCAACAATGTTAGTCTTTCTTGGAAGCCAACAAGTGTTTGCCCAGTAAAGAGCGCGGTAACAATCAGTCACGTTATGTTAAAATGATTGTCGATATCTTTAAAACCTTGTCAAGTTCCTTTTTGAGTAACCTTCACCCCACCCTTAGAGAAATTTATCTGTGGTTCACCTCTTTGAAATACCTCATTTTTGTTCCACATTTACCATAGCCAAAAAAAAAAAAGCTTTTTATTATCAAAGTGTTCAGAAGGGGGCGCCACTGTAAACAATGAGAGTTTTCAATGCTGGGACAATTTTGTTGCAGAAACAGCTGAAAGCAATCAGGTCAGACAGAGCCAAGAGCTGCAGGGTTTTTAAAATTACAAAAACCAAACCAAATCAAACCAAAACAAAAATCAAAAATCAAAACCAATGGCCAAGATATCAATTTGCTACTAAAGGTATGACATTTTCCTAAGACATGTGAGTGACTTGATCAATATATTTATATATTTATATTTGAAGAAGGAACTATTTATGCAGCAAATCCACGTTGAATAAAACTTACCAGATATGGGGGCTCCTGGGTGGCTCAGTGGTTTAGGCCTCTGCCTTCGGCTCAGGTCATGATTGCAGGGTCCTGGGATGGAGCCCCACATCGGGCTCTCCGCTCAGCGGGGAGCCTGCTTCCCCCCTCTCTCTCTGACTGCCTCTCTACCTACTTGTGTGTGTCTGTCAAATGGATAAATAAGATCTTTAAAAAAAGAATTACTAGGTGTGAAATACATCGAGGGTATGCGAAGGAAAATAATTTCACCTGATCTGACTAGGAAGTGGTTGAAGCCTGAATTAAAGTGCTATAAAAAGAGTAAATACCTGGGAAATAAATGGGGAAAAAATCCGTAGAAAAACAGCAATAATAACTGGCTGTCCTTTATTGATCCAGATCCTGCGGTAGGCAAAGAAGGGCTGGTTTTTGCCAGAGAATGACCTCCGTTTGTCTTCATGATCTGGCATTTCCTGCAAGCCAGGCATGGGGCTCTGCACTAGAGCTGCAAAGGCTGGGGGGGCCCTCACTGTCCCTTTTCTCTTCTCAGCGGGACAACGGGCATGCCCATGGTGCAGTGTGACAGGCTTTAGCACAGGGAGATAAAAGACTGCCAAGGGTAGGTCGGAGCTGGGAAAAGCCACTTAGGAACAGATTTTCAGGGGAGGTGATAGACAAGGGCAAAGCGAAGAATGAGGATGAGTGTGTCAAGTTTCAAAGTGCCAGGAGGCAGCACAGTGCATTCGGGAAACTACAGCAAGTTCCTGACAAACCGACAGCTGATCTGGCAGCATCACCTGGGGATGGAGGTTGAGCCGCGGGGTTAACACTGGGGTGGGATGGTTGGTATACTATGCCGAGGAGGTGAGGTACTACACTGTGGGGGCACAGGGAGCTACCGGAGGATTTCAAATATCAGAATCGTAACCATAATAGAGTATTTAATTGCATCCTAGCTTTCATCAAGTGTAAGATGCAATATATTTTATGTTCGACTAAGAAAGAGAAATGCTGTCAGTTAAACTAGGATATGTCAACAAGTGCAAGGTGAGTGCCACCTTAAGAGATATTAAAATGGGGGGTGAGGACATATCTTAGAACAAGTAAATTTGTGGTACTAGTATAATTAAGAAAGGTCGAACACTTGGATATACTAAAAAAGTGATTATTGCTTACCATGTGCCCCAAACTATATTAATCTCCAAAAATTTTATATCATTTGATAGGTCAGATATATATAAAATTAGATTTTAAAGTTTTAAAAATATCAGCAAATATTTTCATTTAAATGCAAATTTCAAAGAAAATCTACTTTCCTAACACGACTTTTTTATCCTATTTTTTTTTAATTTTGTCGACAACTGATAAAATGTTTAGCGAGACTATAAATGTTTGATCGAAAAAAAAAAATGATTAATAGATGTAGGTTCAAATTATTATGTTCCATTAAAAATGATTTAGTCTTTGATGAACATCTCTTTGGTGATATGTTGTATCCAGATATAGTAAATTAATGACATATATAAAATTATAGGTAAGTGACACCTTCTGTTCCATTATGAGTAGAGCTTTTAAAATGCTATTTGTCACAACCTGTCATCTTGTCATTATGTAGCATTTTGTAACATTTAGAAAATGTATACTCTTCACTTTGTAGTCTTTTAGAAATCTAAAATATGACTTTCCATGGTTTGTTTTTCCATATTCCTTTATTGCCAGTTTGAACAAATCCACATGCTTAGATTCAAAGGTAATAAATTCCTCTTATTTGGAAAAATGATGTTTATTTTTGTTCTCTCACCCTTAGCAGGTGGTTTCATTTTAGCACACTTCAGAGTTATAATTTCATGCTTATTAAAAACATTTATTATGATCTACATAGATGAATGAAACTTTTATTTTATTAAATTATTTGCCAAAAAATCTGTTATTTTTAAAAATGTATTTCCTTTAAAGGGTTATTTTAGAGCATTCAGAGAGGATCTAGGAGTGTGGTATTATGCAATTTTTAAGTAGGTATGAAATGGTTATTTATATGATTGTTTCTTTAAGGCTTATGTATATTGTCCATTATATGCTATAAAATATTTTGAAAGTAAATTTAGGTATGTTTACATAGTTTATTTTTTGGAAAAAAATATTGAAATGACTTATGAAATTCAGTATACTCTCAACATTAATTTTTTTCTGAAATTTACCAATTGTCTATTGAACCTATTATATGGCAGATATTACTTCAGACTACATAGAAATGAACATGGTAGCAGAAAGTGGAAAATAGGCTACATCTCTTGTGAGCTCACGTTCTCTGAAACCCTGTCACTTAGTGGAGACAGTAACTGTTCGATGAATAGCAAATGGTAGTCTTTCAGATTCCCGGGATTTTCACTAAAAATCGTGAATGGATTTTTTAAAAAATATGTAAAGAATGTCTACAGTGCAAGTACCTGCAAATACTGACATTTTGGAGAGAATATTTTAATCAGCAGAAAAGGTCAAAATGACAATGTTCCAGTATCAGAGTTAACATATGGGTTTAAAAAATAAAAGATAAAAAAAAAAAGATTTTTTAAAAGGACTTTTTTTTTTAAAGGACTTTAAACAAAAGTCCTTTCGAAGAGAAAGTTGGCTGTTTAAACCAAAAGTAGAACTCACTGAGAGAATCACCACATTATTTATAGGGGTAGAAAGGACCTGGAATGTAGAAAGACCCATTCTGCAGAGGAAAAAATTGAATCACTAACAGGACTCATGCCTTGCACAGCCAATGGCTGGAATCCCTGCCTCATGAGACCCTGTGCTAGAAGGCCGCTAGAACCATCTCAACAATGTTAGTCTTTCTTGGAAGCCAACAAGTGTTTGCCCAGTTAAGAGCACAGTAACAATCAGTCACGTTATGTTATAATGATTGTCGATATCTTTAAAAGCCTTGTCACGTTCCTTTTTGAGTAACCCTCACTCCACCCTTAGAGAAATTTATCTGTGGTTCACCTCTTTGAAATACCTCTCGTTTTAGTTACACTTTACCATAGCCAAAATAAAAAAAAAAAAAAAAAAAAAAAAAAAAAGCTTTTTATATTAAAAAGTGTTCTGAAAGGGGGCGCCACTGTAAACAATCAGAATTTTCGCTGCCCGGACAATTTTGTTGCAGAAACAGCTGAAAGCAATCAGGTCAGACAGAGCCAAGGGCTGGAGGGATTTCTAAAATTACAAAAACCGAACCAAATCAAACCAAAACAAAAATCAAAACCAATGGCCAAGATTTCAAGTTTGCTACTAAAGGTATGACATTCTCCTAAGACATGCGAGTGACTTGATCAATATATTTCTATATTTATATTTGAAGAAGAAGGAACTATTTGATGCAGCAAATCCACGTTGGTTAAAAATTACCAGATATGGAGGCTCCTGGGTGGCTCAGTGGTTTAGGCCTCTGCCTTCGGCTCAGGTCATGATTTCAGGGTCCTGGGATGGAGCCCCACATCGGGCTCTCTGCTCAGCGGGGAGCCTGCTTCCCCCCTCTCTGTCTGTCTGCCTCTCTACCTACTTGTGATCTGTCTGTCAAATGGGTAAATAAGATCTTTAAAAAAAGAATTACTAGGTGTGAAATACATCGAGGGTATGGGAAGGAAAATGATTTCACCTGATCTGACTAGGAAGTGGTTGAAGCCTGAATTAAAGTGCTATAAAAAGAGTAAAGACCTGGGAAATATATGGGGAAAAAATCCGTAGAAAAACAGCAATAATAACTGGCTGCTCTTTATTGATCCAGATCCTGCGGTAGGCAAAGAAGGGCTGGTTTTTGCCAGAGAATGACCTCCGTTTGTCTTCATGATCTGGCATTTCCTGCAAGCCAGGCATGGGGCTCTGCACTAGAGCTGCAAATGCTGGGGGTCCCTCACTGTCCCTTTTCTCTTCTCAGCGGGACAATGGGCATGCCCATGGTGCAGTGTGACTGGCTTTACCACAGGGAGATAAAAGACTGCCAAGGGTAGGTCGGAGCTGGGAAAAGCCACTTAGGAACAGATTTTCAGGGGAGGTGATAGACAAGGGCAAAGCGAAGAATGAGGATGATTGTGTCAAGTTTCAAAGTGCCAGGAGGCAGCACAGTGCATTCGGGAAACTACAGCAAGTTCCTGACAACCGACAGCTGATCTGGCAGCATCACCTGGGGATGGAGGCTGAGCCCCGGTGTTAACATAACACTGGGGTGAGATGGTTCGTATACTATGCCTAGGAGGTGAGGTACTACACTGTGGGGGCACAGGGAGCTACCGGAGGATTTCAAATATCAGAATCGTAACCATAAATAGAGTATTTAATTGCGTCCTAGTATTCATCAAGTGTAAGATGCACTATAGTTTATGTTCGACTAAGAAAGAGAAATGCTGTCAGTTAAACTAGGATATGTCATCAAATGCATGGTGAGTGCCACCGTAAGAGATATTAAATTGGGGGGTGGACAACAAATCTTAGACAAGTAAATTGTGGTACTAGAATAATTAAGAAAGGTCAAACACTTGGATCAACAAAATAAGTGATTATTGCTTACCATGTGACCCAAACTATATTAAGTCTTAGAACAAAAGACCTTCTCATCTTGATGCCCCGCAGCTGTTAGACCCAAGGTACAGAGGGCAGTAGCCAACGACGAGCAGGCCCTAAATGCCATGTGCAGACTCTAAGAGCAACTGCCTTCGAGAGAGGAAACGGTAGAGAGTGGGCTTTCTGAGGTAGAGAATTACTAGCTGGAAAAGTAGGAAAATTGACACAGAATCGGAATTAATGCCCCTACATGACAGAGTTGGTGAAACTTCCCTTCTCAGAGATCTTGAGGCTCCTCAGAAATGTATTTTCCATTTTGGATGGAACATTCAGGATAAATATGATCCGTTCGAGTACCCGGTTCTCTCATCAGGACTGTTTCTTAGGCTTCACTGGCCCAAGAAAAGGGTTTTGATAGTCCAGGGTAAATCCTGACAAAAGCAAAGCACGATATCTATGAAAAACTAACCACTCAGAAGAGAACAACAGATAAAAAGCCAGGCCGACCTGACCCTGCAGGATAGGTATGAAGGACCCCAGATCAGAACTATAGTATAGCCTATAAGTTTTAACATTCTTTTTATAACCAGCTCATGCTAACTAAGAAACTGTGGCCAGCTGACCATAGATAAGGGAGTCAGCAAGCAGCATAATAGGATAACAAATAGCAAAAATCTGTGTTTACCCCAGCTGTTTCTGGCTTCTGTATAATAATGCTTCTAATGCTTTGCTAAGAAATGAAAAATTGCTTAAACCCTCGCTCGCTGTGTAATCAAATAAAGTTAGAACCCTTCCCCTGTTAAGAATTTCCCCTACTACTAAATAAAATTGATAAGGGGTTGTCTCCCGTACCAAGGCCGAGACGAGCGGTTCAGCATGTACGCTAGCTGGAGATGTGCGGTTCAGCATGTATAAAGATAAAGTTAGAAACGTGCAATTCAACACGTATCCTCTACTGTACACTACCTGAACGGTGACTGGCCAGAATGTATGGTTGATTTTAAAGGATTGGCTACCTGTGTGTAGGCCTTACTGTAATGCTTTGAAATTACTGGCTAGAAAAGTGAGAGCTCTGATGTAATGGACTGTAAAATCTATATTAAGTCACTCCCGAAACAGATCAGGGCTCTCAGACACTGACCCATCCCTCGCGGATTTCATGGTCAAGTGTCCCTGGGAGTCCGAGCATGCCCGAATAAAATCCTCTTGCTTATTGCATCCAGTGGTCTGTGAGTGCGTCCTTGGGTGCGGGTCCTCTAGGGTCTTTCATTTGGAGGTTCCACCGAGATCCACCGTGGACCCTAGCCCAACGACCACCCGGTCCCACCGGGAGGTAAGCTGGCCAGCCATTGTCTCTGTTTTCTTGTCTGCTGCATTGTCTGCCTGCTTATTGTTTGTGTCTTGTTCAGTGTTCGGTATCGGAATTGTGCTATTACGCATAATAGACTGGTGCTCGGTTCGGGGCAGCTTGAGAAGGAGTTGACGGACTCAGACTTCTCCCCTGCCACCCTGGGAGACGTCCCAGGGATTCGGGGAGCCCGATTTTTTGGTGCTTCAAGCGTATCCGAGGGATACATTCAATTTTTTGGCCAAGGGAACAGCTTCTGCTTTCCCCCGACCGTCGGAATCGGTTTCGGTTTGGCGCCAAAGCCGCAAGGCACGTCTTGTGACCGGTCTGTTTGTCTTGTTCAGTGTTGTGGCTATTTGGTACTTGCTTTATTCAGAATCTAAAATGGGACAGTCTTCTTCTTTATCCCAATAGCCCTTCTGAACAACCCTTTGTCCTCACCTACCCAACTCCTGTGTATATAACCAGCCACTCCTCCTCACATGCCCAGGGCAGCCGCAGCTCTTCCTGCCCATGGGTCCTGTCCCCGTGCTTTAATAAACCACCATTTTGCACCAAAGATGTCTTTAAGAATTCTTTCTTTAGTCGTCAGCTCCAAACCTCACCCCACCGAACCTGACTTAGGTTCTGGAACTTCATCATTTTTGGCGAGCCAGCCAGGAGATTTATGAGTCTTTACATTTGGACTCTGAGCTTTGATGCAAAATTGGTGAGTACTTTCCCTTTTCCTTTACTCTCATTCCAGGGCTTTTTCAAGGAGTATGGTCTTATTGGAACACTTGCATGTCAATTGCTCAGGCTGTAATCCTCTAGCCCGTGGCTACTCTATGGGGAGGAGAACGTCTGCCTTTTGGCTCTAAGTTAGTACCCTGGCCGGAATGGCAATAAGACCCAGAAACTTGATGGCCTCTCTTTATTCCTGTTCTTATAGAGAGCTGTCTCTCTTGGGCACGGGACAGCCACCTAAGTCACCAGGATGGCTGCCAATCTTAAGACTCCCATGTGGGTTTCCTCCTGATTGATCTAATGTGATCCCCTCCACATCCCTGGTCTAGCCACTTCTGGCCACGGGACCTCCACTGGGAGCCGGCCAAAACCAGTACTCAATTGAATTAAAACGCAACCGGGGACCGTTTCCTAGGGAAGTTGGCTGTAAGGACCACATGTGCTGGAATGTCGCTTAGACCATGATGGATTTCAGTCTTTTACTGTTTCTCGTCAGTGTCGTCTGCAAACCGCTTAAAGCTATGAATTTGGGTAATTTCCCCTTGCCAAACTTTCTAGTATTTCCATGGGTTAAAATGGCAAAACAGTATGCAGTCTTCAGGACAGACAATGAGCATGGCATGGCACAGCGTTTTGGTCCATTCACCAGGCACCCATCAGCAGCCTAGGATGCAATGGGGAAGTGGAGGGACGCCAGCACTCCTCCAGGGCCTTTTAGGGCAGGAATGTCTTCCCAGGGAAGGCAGGAGGGTGATCAATAGCGGTATCTTGAGGGATGCCTCTGGTCGCTTTTGACACACAGGAACCTCTGACATATCCTGCATGGGACGCTACCCCCAGGAGTCAGGGGGGATTTGGTAATGGACCTTCATTACTTTTCTGGAAGCATGGCCTGAGTAGGCTTCCTCAGTTCCCAAGGACTCTACCTTGGGGTGCCTTTTAACCCACTGGAAATAATTTGGATTGCAAAACTTAGGAAAGGACTGAGCTCCTGTAACACTGCATGGCCTCAGTGGGATCTATCAGTTAGATCTCCTCTGCAGGAAGCAGGGCAAATGGGCCTAGGATACCTTCACTGCTCATACCTAGGCCTTCATTGCTCTGCACCAGGACCCCAAGTAAGGGGCTTTTGCGGAATGTGTTTGCCCAAATGAGTCAGCTAATAAACTTTCTCCTGACATATTGGATGGTAATTATGTTTAAACCTTCTTCTAGTAAACCCAGGTTGTTGGGCCATCCCTAGCAAAGGGGACTCTGGCTTTATTTCTCTCTGTTTCTCCTAATAGATGTGGGGGGCTTCTCCCTCACTCACTTCCTGTGTTAATGGCTATAACTGGAGCCAACTGGGGTTAGTCTAACTCGAGACAGAGACCATAAGGAATATTCCCAAGCAGCTGCCGAAACTCCCTTTGTTTCGGGGAAGTTTCCCTGTGTTCTCTGGCCCAACTTGGACTGCTTAACCCCTCCCTCCTTGCTGGTGGGAAAGCATGGCATCTGCTCCTCTGTTGGGGCGTAGGAGCTCCAAAACTGGGAATCCTTTCTCTGCCTCCTGGCAGCACTTTGTTTCTTCTGTTTCCCCCCCTTCTCCTGTTTCTGTGCACCAGCGTGCGTGCAGCCTGCATGACTAGCCTCTAGATCATGCACCACGGCTCCTTCTCTCTTCACTGTCATGGAGCAAGAAGAGCACCCCCTGGACCAAACACCCCCACTCCAGATCTTCCCACGCATGTCTCAGGTAAACATTCAAAGTGGAGTGGCCCAGGTGGAACATAAATCAGTATTGAAATTAAGTTAAGTTTTTTAGTTTAATTAAGATAAGACGTGTCTTTGAAGTTATAGCAGTAAATGTGAAACTTTTATTCTATCAAAGTTTACTGAAGGTTAAATAAGCTCAATGTTATTTATTAAAATTTGTTAGCAAAGAAACAACTAAACTGATGGTTAATTGTCTCAAAGTTCTAATGGCTAATTGCTGAAGTAGCTTTCAAAGTCTGGTAATCTGAAAGTTTTAAAGTTTTGCTTGGATGACAAATGGAATTGAATTGTCTTAACCAAACAGGATAAAATGCTAAGTCGTTAATTACTGGATGTAGGTTTGTGCTTTTGACTTCTTACTGCAAAGACTAAGAGTATTTAAATCTGTTGGTAAATTTGTTTTCCACTTAACTGATTCATAAATTTTCCACCTGAAGAATTCTGTTGTAGCAGTTCACAATTGGTTAATACTTAGTCTTCACTAGAGATTAAGGGGTTTCTAAGAGTATCAAATTCTGCTTAGTGTAACTAAGACTGATGGAAATAAGGGAAACTCTGCAGGAAAGTAGATGATATGTAAGAAAGATTTAAAGAAGGGAAATGCATTTTATTAAAGATAAAAGGTAATTTTTGTCCTACATGAGATGGTTGTTTGGAAGGAAATGGCTTGGGACAAAACCTGAATGCAAAGGAAAGCTGTAGAAGGTTTGTGAACGGAAATCTTCACAAAAGAAATTTTAGATATAGCCAGGACAGACTAAAAAAAGAAAGAAAAAAACAGCCTCCAAGGTAATTTATCACTCTCCTGACCTGCCTCCACACAGATTATACTTCCTAGTATAAAGGCCATTTGGCCTTGAGAGATTAAGGAAACAGCCCAACCTTGAGGGACTGCGAAAACAACCTGTTACCATCCTCCATTGCCTGTAACCATAGGAACTCACTCTAATCTGTAAAGAGTGAAAGAGGAGACTGATCACCTCCCATTAGCCAGAGATGCCCAGAAAGGGGGGGGGGTATCCAACCTGTATGAATCTGAAGAGTGCCTGACTGTGTGAATGTGTCTGTATGGCTCCACCACTTCTGCTACGGAGTCTGAGTGGGCTGCACCTTGAGTCTCGCAGGGTGTGATATGGCATAACGGTCATCTACTCCACGGAGTAGCCTGGTCCGGGGTTTATATGGACAGGCCTTAGCTAAGACACTCCTAAATTCCCATGAGGGATGGGAACAGGACAGCAGGGGAAAGATCCCCCTCCTTTGTCTGCAACATCATTCATGATGGGAGGGAAACCCAGGAAACTCCTATCTTAAGACTGCACACTTAGAAATAAAATAAAAAAGGGAAAGACACTGGTATAAAAAGCTGGTTTTCTTTCTGTTTAAAAGGGGCAAAGTTTTCTTAGCTAATTGATCTGTTAAAAAGTGTAAATGGTTTTCTCTTTGCCTGCCTGGAAAATTCAGTTCCTATGTTTTGTTTTATCAGGTGTTTAATATCCCTAATTATATTTAGGCATGTGTTTTTTTAAACTTTCTAAGGTTTTAGCAATTGTTGACAAGATTTAAACCAATGATAACCTTGGGTTACATTTGGGAAAATGCTATAACTATTCTAGAGATTCTATGCACTTCCTAAAGTTTTAATGTTTTGAGAGATCATCGCTTGATATTTTAATTATGGGAATGTTATATGTCACAGAAACTGTAACCTGATTTTCTTGCAGCTAAATTGTAAACTCCTGTGTCTCTTTAGCTCTAACCATATCCATTCTGAGTTTTTGTCATTTATAATTGTTTTAATTCTCTTGTAAAATGAGTTTTATCTTCAAGGAGATTCCTATAAAGGACTTTCAGGACAAATACAGATATTTAATATACTTGAAAATCCTAAAACTGAAATGGGTAAGAATTTCCAAAACTAACTAAAGCTGCATTCACCAGATTTAGTAACATGGGACTAAATGAACTAAAAGATTATAGTGTTGTGTCTCTTAATGTTTTGTCTTACTTTAAACATTGCTGGTTCTCTCTAATGTTTGCTCTTCCAGACCAGGGATACTTCCTCCTAGATATCTGTAACTCACAGAGATGTGAAAGTGCTCAAGGCATTCAAATTTTCTCTCTATATGAACCCTCTGAAACCAAAAGGTCTCAGTAAGTATTCTTTCTTCCATGGCAATCAGTCATTTGCATAAGTTCAATAAGAATCTGTTCTCCTTTAACAGGACACCATTGAGAACTGGTTATTTTACCAAGGCTTTGACTGGAATGTCATATTTGAGAAAGACATGCATAGACTCAGATATGACCAGACAGCTTTAAGGAACTAACGTTGACTTTATGAAACCTGGAGCCATAAAGCCCCTCGGGACTGCTGGCCTGATACCTTGCTTACAGAGTTCCCAGCAGCCTCACCTGGTGAGTAAAGAATGTCACTCTTTGGTAGGTGCGGAAACTCAGAAGAGGAACTCGCCCAAATCAACAGGTATTGCAGGCATGCCTGATGGCAAGTACAGGGCTTGGCTTCTGGCCCGGAGAGGCTACTAAATGTTCAACCCAGAGATTCCTTATAAGAAGTTCCAGCAAAGCAGATTCTAAAAGATCTATATGATCACACTCAACTGTTCTTGCTGAGCTTATGTAAATAATGGGCCAAGTTTGTTAAAACTGGACTTGTTTCACAAGTGTATTAGTCCTGATTTGGCTATCTCTGTAAATGAGGGTTATTTTAGAGAGAAAAATTGTTTTAGTAACACATCTTTATGGATGTTAAATTCTAGATTTGATTGTCTTTAAATGTTTGTTTACCTAAGCTAAACAATTTGAGGTAAACTTCAGAGAAGTTACACAATAGCTCATTTAGATGATCTTCTTGCTTTTTTATTTTGTGGTGATATTAGTAGAACCCCCTCACACATGATTAAACAACTGGAAAATGGGATTGATTCCCCTACAATTGTATAACTTAACTAACACCTTATGTGTGGCTGGGATAATGAAATTGCCTAAAAGCCAGCTTATTGCACTCCATAGGATTAATTATGGACTTGTGGAGACAATGGATGACCCCACTTTGTTTATGAGTGGATTGTATGATGCATTGGGGACTCCCCTTATCTCTTGACAAGTATTCTCTCTTGCCAGTGATCCTCTGTAATCAGGATATTGTTAAGGCTGGACCACTCAAAGGTCTTCTTATTGGTTTCATCCCTTAGTCATATTTATCCTAGAGGCCACCTCTGTTGAGGTGCGATTGCAAACAGATGCTTCAGCTAAGCATAGAACAGCCCTCATAAAAGGCCTCAAAGCTCACTATGGAACAGTCCCTGACTGTAATAACTTCACATCAGGTCCCCAACTTGAAATAAAGATGGACGCGATCTGTTTTTAAATGGTATGATCACTTAGCATCCATTTTTGTTCCATCTGCAGGACTAGAGGATGTCATGTGGCATGTAGAAGCCTTTAATAAATATACTACAAAGGCACTCAATGATTCACTAAATGGCATCTCCCTACTTAATATTTAATTGTCACAGATACGCAAGGCAGTCCTACAAAATAGGATGGCCTTAGATGTCTTGAAAGCAGCCCAGGGTGGCACATGTGCAATTATCAAGACAGAAGGTTGTTTGTACATCCCAGACTATCACAAAAGTATCACAGGACTAATTAAGGATATGAATGCCCAGATTGAGGCTCTACAAGGTCCCTCTCTCTCTCTTTTATTTTTTTTAATTCTTTATTTTTTATAAACATATATTTTTATCCCCAGGGGTACAGGTCTGTGAATCACCAGGTTTACACACTTCACAGCACTCACCAAAGCACATACCCTCCCCAATGTCCATAATCCCACCCCCTTCTCCCAAACCCCCTCCCCCCGGCAACCCTCAGTTTGTTTTGTGAGATTAAGAGTCACTTATGGTTTGTCTCCCTCCCAATCCCATCTTGTTTCATTTATTCTTCTTCTACCCACTTAAGCCTCCATGTTGCATCACCACTTCCTCATATCAGGGAGATCATATGATAGTTGTCTTTCTCTGCTTGACTTATTTCGCTAAGCATGATACGCTCTAGTTCCATCCATGTTGTTGCAAATGGCAAGATTTCATTTTTTTTGATGGCTGCATAGTATTCCATTGTGTATATATACCACATCTTCTTGATCCATTCATCTGTTGATGGACATCTAGGTTCTTTCCATAGTTTGGCTATTGTGGACATTGCTGCTATAAACATTCGGGTGCATGTGTCCCTTTGGATCACTACATTTGTATCTTTAGGGTAAATACCCAATAGTGCAATTGCTGGGTCATAGGGCAGTTCTATTTTCAACATTTTGAGGAACCTCCATGCTGTTTTCCAGAGTGGCTGCACCAGCTTGCATTCCCACCAACAGTGTAGGAGGGTTCCCCTTTCTCCGCATCCTCGCCAGCATCTGTCATTTCCTGACTTGTTGATTTTAGCCATTCTGACTGGTGTGAGGTGATATCTCATTGTGGTTTTGATTTGTATTTCCCTGATGCCGAGTGATATGGAGCACTTTTTCATGTGTCTGTTCGCCATCTGGATGTCTTCTTTGCAGAAATGTCTGTTCATGTCTTCTGCCCATTTCTTGATTGGATTATTTGTTCTTTTGGGTGTTGAGTTTGCTAAGTTCTTTATAGATTCTGGACACTAGTCCTTTATCTGATATGTCGTTTGCAAATATCTTCTCCCATTCTGTCAGTTGTCTTTTGATTTTGTTAACTGTTTCCTTTGCTGTGCAAAAGCTTTTGATCTTGATGAAATCCCAGTAGTTCATTTTTTTCCCTTGCTTCCCTTGCCTTTTGTGTTGTTCCTAGGAAGATGTTGCTGCGGAAGAGGTCGAAGAGGTTGCTGCCCCGTGTTCTCCTCAAGTATTTTGATGGATTCCTTTCGTACATTGAGGTCCTTCATCCATTTTGAGTCTATTTTTGTGTGTGGTGTAAGGAAATGGTCCAATTTCATTTTTCTGCATGTGGCTGTCCAATTTTCCCAGCACCATTTATTGAAAAGGCTGTCTTTTTTCCATTGGACATTCTTTCCTGCTTTGTCGAAGATTAGTTGACCATAGATTTGAGGGTCTATTTCTGGGCTCTCTATTCTGTTCCATTGATCTATGTGTCTGTTTTTTGTGGCCAGTACCATGCTGTCTTGATGATGACAGCTTTGTAATAGAGCTTGAAGTCCGGAATTGTGATGCCCACCAACGTTGGCTTTCTTTTTCAATATCCCTTTGGCTATTCGAGGTCTTTTCTGGTTCCATATAAATTTTAGAATTCTTTGTTCCATTTCTTTGAAAAAAGATGGATGGTACTTTGATAGGAATTGCATTAAATGTGTAGATTGCTTTAGGTAGCATAGACATTTTCACAATATTTATTCTTCCAATCCAGGAGCATGGAACATTTTTTCCATTTCTTTGTGTCTTCCTCAATTTTCTTTCATGAGTACTTTATAGTTTTCTGAGTATAGATTCTGTGTCTCTTTGGTTAGGTTTATTCCTAGGTATCTTATGGTTTTTGGATGCAATTGTAAATGGGATTGACTCCTTAATATCTCTTTCTTCTGTCTTGCTGTTGGTGTAGAGAAATGCAACTGATTTCTGTGCATTGATTTTATATCCTGACACTTTACTGAATTCCTGTATAAGTTCCAGCAGTTTTGGAGTGGAGTCTTTTGGGTTTTCCACATATAGTATCATATCATCTGCAAAGAGTGATAATTTGACTTCTTTCTTTGCCGATTTGGATGCCTTTAATTTCCTTTTGTTGTCTGATTGCTGAGGCTAGGACCTCTAGTACGATGTTGAATAGCAGTGGTGATAATGGACATCCCTGCCGTGTTCCTGACCTTAGCGGAAAAGCTTTCAGTTTTTCTCCATTGAGAATGATATTTGCGGTGGGTTTTTTCATAGATGGCTTTGATGATATTCAGGTATGTGCCCTCTATCCCTACACTTTGAAGAGTTTTGATCAGGAAGGGATGTTTGTACTTTGTCAAATGCTTTTTCAGCATCTATTGAGAGTATCATATGGTTCTTGTTCTTTCTTTTATTGATGTGTTGTATCACATTGATTGATTTGCGGATGTTGAACCAACCTTGCAGCCCTGGAATAAATCCCACTTGGTCGTGGTGAATAATCTTTTTAATGTAATGTTGAATCCTATTGGCTAGTATTTTGTTGAGAATTTTCGCATCTGTGTTCATCAAGGATATCGGTCTATAGCTCTCTTTTGTGGTGGGATCCTTGTCTGGTTTTGGGATCAAGGTGATGCTGGCCTCATAAAATGAGTTTGGAAGTTTTCCTTCCATTTCTATTTTTTGGAACAGTTTCAGGAGAATAGGAATTAGTTCTTCTTTAAATGTTTGGTAGAATTCCCCCGGAAAGCCGTCTGGCCCTGGGCTTTTTGTTTGTTTGGAGATTTTTAATGACTGTTTCAATCTCCTTACTGGTTATGGGTCTGTTCAGGCTTTCTATTTCTTCCTGGTTCAGTTGTGGTAGTTTATATGTTTCTAGGAATGCATCCATTTCTTCCAGATGTCAGATTGTTTTGTTGCCGTAGAGTTGCTCATAGTATGTTCTTATAATAGTTTGTATTTCTTTGGTGTTAGTTGTGATCTCTCCTCTTTCATTCATGATTTTATTTATTTGGGTCCTTTCTCTTTTCTTTTTGATAAGTCGGGCCAGGGGTTTTATCAATTTTATTAATTCTTTCAAAGAACCAGCTCCTAGTTTCGTGATTTGTTCTATTGTTTTTTTGGTTTCTATTTCATTGATTTCTGCTCTGATCTTTATGATTTCTCTTCTCCTGCTGGGCTTAGGGTTTTCTTTCTTGTTTCTTTCTTTCTCCAGCTCCTTTAGGTGTAGGGTTAGGTTGTGTACCTGAGACCTTTCTTGTTTTCTTGAGAAAGGCTTGTACCGCTATATATTTTCCTCTCAGGACTGCCTTTGTTGTGTCCCACAGATTTTGAACCCGTTGTATTTTTCATTATCATTTGTTTCCATGATTTTTTTCAATTCTTCTTCTTTAATTTCCCGGTTGACCCATTCATTCTTTAGAAGGATTACTGTTTAGTCTCCATGTATTGGTGGGTTCGTTTCCAAACTTCCTTTTGTGGTTGAGTTTCTAGCTTTAGAGCATTGTGGCTGAAAATATGCAGGGAATGATCCCAATCTTTTGATTACCGGGTTGAGTCCTGATTTAGGGACCGGGGATGTGATCTATTCTGGAGAATGTTCCATGTGCACTAGAGAAGAATGTGTATTCTGTTGCTTTGGGATGAAATATTCTGAATATATCTGTGGATGTCCATCTGGTCCCAGTGTGTCAGTTAAGGCCTTTATTTCCCTTGCTGATCTTTTGCTTTGGATGACCTGTCCATTTCAGTGAAGGGAGTGTTCAAAAAAAGTCCCCTACTATCATTGTATTATTGTTGATGTGTTTGTTGATTTTCTTTGATTTGTTATTAATTGATTTATATAGTTGGCTGCTCCCACATTGGGGGCATAGATATTTAAAATTGTTAGATCTTGTTGTTGGACAGGACTCTTTGAGTATTATATAGTGTCCCTCCTCATCTCTTATTATAGTCCTTTGGCTTAAAATCTAAGTTGATCTGATATAAGGATTGCCACTCCTCCCTGCTTTCTTCTGATGTCCATTAGCATGGTAAATGCCTTTTCACCCCCTCACTTTAAATCGGGAGGTGTCCCTTTCCGGCTTAAATGGTGTTGCTTGGAGCAACATATTTTTAATCTCTCCTTCTATTTTCAATGATAGCCTAGCTGGATATAGTATTCTTGGCTGCATGTTTTTCTCGTTTAGTGCTCTGAAAATATCATGCCAGCTCTTTCTGGCTGGCCAGGGTCTGTCTGTGGACTAAGTCAGCTGCCAATATAATATTTTTTACAAGTGTATGTTACAGAACTTCTTTTCCCGGGGCTGCTTTAAGGATTTTCTCTTTGTCATTGAGAATTGTATAAGTTTACTGTATTAGGGGGACGGCGGATTGGTTTGCCTTGTGTGGGCTTTTATTCTAGTGATGTTGAGGGCATCTCTGAAGCTCTCCGAATTTGATGCTCGTTCCCTTTGCCATATTGGGGAAATTCTCCCCAATAATTCTCTCCAGTATACCTTCTGCTCCCCTCTCACTTTCTTCTTCTTCTGGAATCCCAATTATTTCTAATGTTGTTTCGTCTTATGGTGTCACTTATCTCTCGAATTCTCCCCTCGTGGTCCAGTAGCTGTTTGTCCCTCTTTTGCTCAGCTTCTTTATTCTCTGTCATTTGGTCTTCTATATCACTAATTCTTTCTTCTGGCCTCATTTATCCCTAGCAGTGAGAGCCTCCATTTTGATTGCACCTCATTAATAGCTTTTTGATTTCA